>NW_007730733.1:181106-183053 GCF_000696425.1 Galeopterus variegatus | reverse complement strand
AAAAAAAAAAAAAAAAAAATCCCACTGCCAGCCAGTTGCCCCGCCTCCCACAAAAAATGAAAAAATAAAAAGGTTAGGTTAAGAGTATCACGGATCCATTTAGATATATAGCTTTTTATTTTACATATCTTTTCAAAATCATTATTTTTTATTACAAAATAAAATAAAACACAGAAACAGAAAACCACACAAGCAAATCTATACTTCACTCAATTAATATAATGTCAAAAGCCATTTCAAAAAAGAGATTGGCCAGATACCCCAGAAACAAATACAACCCCTTTGTTTTATAAATTCTTNTATGTCCAATTTGCATAATACAGGCCTATTTTCTAATAGTTAATTTGCCATTTATTATTAATGGCAAATTAATGTTAATTTTACATCTTTCCTGTCTACTCTTTGTTTGGGATTGTAATCCCATTGTATGTCTCTAATCCAGTTTTTATCTTAATGGATCTGCTAAAAAAAAGATCTGCTAGATTTCAAATTGCATTTCGGTGTGGAGTTCACTTCTTGTTTTTAATTTCTATTTAATGTTTGCACTCAAATAGAGCAACTTGGTAAGCAAAGTGCCTTTAGCATCTCTGTCAAGATTTAGTAACTTCATCTGGATTCATGCTAAACCACCGCTCATGCTAACATGCTAACCACTCTGGCTGAGGTCTTATTGCTGGGAGCTAAATATATACTGATTAAAAGACAAACAACCCCGGGGTGTGCTAATGAACAAATGCATCATCATTTTTATGCAGACATTTGTACTGGAAACAAAGATCACAATTTAATACATAAAAGACTCAAGAAGATAAATGATACAATTTATTGGAGAGCAAGGGACTTAGCAAGGATAGTGCAGGATCTCAAATCAATGGACGTAAAGATAAAAACTGTTTTAAATAGTTAGCAGTTCACTAAAGCAAATATCATATGGCCTGACTTTGATACACAGACAACATATCATATTCAAGTTGTGAATAAATACCACTTACTTTTCCACACAGAACATCATTTTATGTCTCTTAATAGGAAGCTAGGCATTTGTTAGCAGGAAGATGTGGTCATTGAAAACTAAATACAATACTGGACCGCATTACTAGTGAAGTGGCATGAGGGGGTGAAATTCCACTCTACGCTGATCAAATCAAAGGGTTCTGCCATTATTGCATTACATTTGGGCTTTTTTAATTAGAAGGGATAGAGAATCTTGGGAGTTTACTCAGAATTAGTAATGAAAATGGAAATGGCTTTAGACTATATCCTGTGACACATACTTAAAGGAAATGGTGAGGCTATAAAAGTAAATAGGAGTAAAATATTGATAAGTGCAGCATTTGAGGAAAATGACCTTAGATTTTTCTCTCTGTAACTTTGAGGTCTCATCCAGAGCACACCAGGAAAAGAGAAGTGAATGGATTTGGGCTTAATATATCTTTTCAACAGCAGCGCTGCTCAAAGATGGAATATGGAGCTCTTCACTGCTACTGATATTTAAGTAAGTCCAATGACCACCAGATGAGCACATCATGGTGAGTACTGAAATACCAGACGGGTGGTTAGACCACAGGGCCCCTGGGTCTTTTACTATCTTTTACTCTGCTCCACCCACTTCATAGCTCAAGGAAGATATGCAGTACCTGAGAAAATTTAGTGTGTTTCTGCCTGCCCTGAAAGCCTGTTATTAAAGAATAATAACCACATGTCTGTTTGGTTAGATATAGTTCTAAGTATGTCATAAGATGTTAAATACTTGATATCTTTATAATGGATTTATGTCTACTTCCATGTTGCTATAAAATGTAACTAAAATACAAAGAATGCCAACATAAATGGAAACACCAAACCTAATAAAGCTTTGGAGAATCATTAGCATGCCTACTGAACACTTTCTTCTGTAGTGAAATGACACGGATTAATGGCACAAAATCCAGTCAGGGAGTGGGGACT
>NW_007730733.1:174413-179764 GCF_000696425.1 Galeopterus variegatus | reverse complement strand
AAAAAAGAGATTGGCCAGATACCCCAGAAACAAATACAACCCCTTTGTTTTATAAATTCTTGTTTCATGTTTTACTGTTAAACTTATTTTCTCTTTGAACCAAGAGCTAAAACATTGCTTCTGCTTCCTGATAGGTTCTGAAAATAACTGGTGACATTTTAGGCAAGGCAAAGCACAAAATGGCCCCAACCCGTCCCCCCTCTCTTTATGAGAAGCCTCGTGATTTCTGATAAGCAGAAACCCTTTGCTTCTGCAAGGGCACAATTCCCCACCCTGGTCGCATAGCTTCTGCATTAGCATAATGCCCCTCCTTGATTGTATCAGCCAGCCCTTGGCACCCTACAGTCCATTTAAGCTTTCCCACCCCCACACCTGGTGCTGTCCTCCACTTTGAGTGCAGTCTGGCAAATTCTTTCTGTTTAATAAAACTTGATTGGTACCCAGCGTTTTGGCTCACTTTCTTTCACTTGCTAATCATTTTTGTAATATTTACCAGTACACACACTCTTTGTCTTCAGCCTGCACTCTCTCTTTCTCTCCAGTCAAATCCTAAACTCCATTCAGGGCTCTGATGGGGCCGAGGTGGCTAAACCTGGTGGTAGAGAAAGCACATACCATGCTTCTTGGCCCCTGTTGAAATTCAAGATGTGTAACCTCACTTGGGATCTTAATGCTGCCACCAGTCAACAGTCTCCTAATCCATCTCTTTTCAACTCTGTGGACTATTGCATATTTGTACCTGTCTTCTGAAACCTCCGAAACCTCTTCTCTCAGCCTCACTTGTTCACTTTCACAAAGAAAGTTGAAGACATGAGACAACCTCACCGGCTCCCAGCATTGCACCTGCTCACCAACAGGAATCTCTGCCCATGTCACTAGACACATGGTCATCCTGCATTTCTCTTCACACTTGAATCAGCAGTGGTACTTGACAGAGTGGCATTTCACAGTTTCATCTGGGAATACTCTTCACATACTTCCCATGACACGGCACCATCTGGTTTTCCTTCCCCATCTCCGACTGATTCTTCCCAGTCTGTTGCTGACTTCTCCTTCCAGGACCTCTGTGTGCTGGAGGAAAACACACCTCAGACTTCCAGCCTCTTCTGTCTTCCATTTACACTCAGTCTCCAGCAATCTCAATCAGCCTCTGAGATTTAAATCCCATCTAAAGCTGATCATTCCCAAATTGATATTCTTACATTGGGCTGTTTTTCTGTTGGTTATCATTGGGTCCTCTCTATGTCTTTATCCAACTTCAGTTCATCAAAAGTTTCTAACTCACCTACTTTCAAATATAACCCGCATTCACCACATTTCACTCGCCCACTACTACTAGTCTGGAAAAAGACATTATCATCTCTTGCAATAATTTTCTAAGTGATTCTCCTTGTTTCTGCCCTTTCACCCCTTAAAATTTATTTACAACACAGTGGCCATAGTGATCTTTTAAATGTGTTAGTCCCTATGACTGCTGTGTGCTTAGAGCACATCAGAGGCGTTCCATCTCACTATAGTGAAGATTCCTGAATCCACACATGACTTGCCAGAAACAGCATGATCTGACTCCTTCCCTGTTCTGACTTTGGCAGAGAGTAGTTGTGATGCTGCTCTCCTGATCCAGCCACACCGTTTTTTAAACACATTCTGCACATACCTACTTCAGGACTTTCACATGTACTGATCCATCTGCCTGGAATGCTCTAAAATTTTCATGGCTACTTCCATCCCTTCCTCTGTCTGTAAAAATCACTTTCTCTGTAAAGCCTTCTTTAGCTCCCTACTAGAATGTCAGGCTCTCCTATAACATTTTATGTTTTCCTCCCTGCTGTTTAGCCTTTATTTTTACCTACTCTACTCTGTATTTTTATGTTTATTTTGCTGTTGTCTGGTTCCCTCCGACTGCTTGATGCAAGCAGGCATTGGAACCTGTCTGGTTCATGGCTACCTCCCCTGTGCCTAGGACATTGTCTGGCGCAGGTATGTGTATGTTAGACAAGACATTTAAAATTATTCTTTCAGAATTAAAAACTGCTTATCGGCTTACACTACAGGAATATTGTGAGAAATAAATAATGGTGCTTTAAAAGGTTTACAATTACACAAAATAAAAAGCATTGATTGTGCTATGAATTTCTTACTACATCAATCAAGGAGTTCACAGAAAAAAAAAAAAGATTGAGAAAGAGAAAATTGTGTCTGGATCTGTTTCAGAACCACATGTATAATTAAGAATCCTGGGCAGTGGTGTAGATTGTAAAAAAATCATGGATTCTAGAGTAACCGTGGAAGCAAATACAGTCGTTCTGAAAAACACAATCCTGACATGTACATTTTTAATGGTATCAGTAATTAACTGGAAAATCGGAAACATATTGATAAAAGTGTTGACTGACAAAGAAAAGAAAACTAAAATTGTATACATGTGTTTTTTTTTTTTAAAAAAAACCCTTGCTATTTATTTTAATGTTCCTAACACAAATATATGACAAGTGTCTGAGGTGATGGATATGCTAATTACCCTGACATGATTATTGCACACTATAAAAATGTGCCTTTTTTTTTTTTTAAAAAAAAAACCCTTGCTATTTATTTTAATGTTCCTAACACAAATATATGACAACTGTCTGAGGTGATGGATATGCTAATTACCCTGACATGATTATTGCACACTATAAAAATGTGCCCAAATATCACATTGTACTCCATAAATATACAAAATTATCATGGGTCAATTAAGAAAAAATATGTTAAAAATTAAAAAAAAATTTGGAGACAGAAGTAGATCAGAGGTTACCAGAAAATGGGAAGGTATTGATGAAGGGTGCAACGTTTATGTTTAGATAACAAAAACGTTTTGGAAATAGTTAAAGGTGATGGGATTAATTAATGTAATTAATTCTACAGAATTATATAATTAAAATGGTTAAAATGGCAAATCTCATGTTATATATATTTTACCACAATTAAAAAAAATTGGGAAATATTATTCACTAATTGATATGGTCATTATTATTTTGCTCATTATAAAAAGAAAAACAAATCTTACCAATTCTAAATAAAGCCACTCTCTACCAAAATAAATAAATAAATAAATAATAAAATAAAGTAAAAGGAAACATTCCAAAAGGGGGGTGTGAGGGAAACAACCTTGTTATTTATTAAAAAGAGATGAAAGAAAATAAAAAGAAAGAAAGAAATATGCAAGAAAATAAAAACAAGAAAGGAAAATGATGGCTGTACTCAAATTGTTGGACTAACATCTGGGTCTTCCAACATGCATAACAACTTTCAAAAAATACCTGGATAGATTTTTCATTTCAGTTAGTTTCCCCTGACTAAACTAGTTACCCTAATGAGATCAAAGAGTCGATGTATCATTTTACAGTTCATAGTGAATTGTAGTTAATTGCCTATTTATTATGGGTGAAACTTCCCCATGAGGTAGGACCCAAGAAATTCTTTGGGAAAGATTCTTCTTCAGACAGGAGCTGATAACTTTCTTATTCAAAAGTCTAAGCCAGAAAAAATTATTACTACAAGATTAAAAGAGCTCAAAGAAAAAAATACTAGAACAAGATATCACAACAGGCTCACAGGGTTCTTCTTAAAGTAGTGCATCTATGTTTATTTTTATTTTTAATACAACTTGCATGTTGTATTAAATAAGTTAAATTGGTATTCAACTTATGTTGCATTGAATTTTTAAAAAGTAATGCAACTTACATATAAAAATATGCACAAATTCTCTTTAATGACAATGTAGTCCTGCCTTAACTCAAAAATCTTCTTTTTTTTAGTGAAAAATATTACCTTTTGTAAAAATATTAGTGGTAGTCAGAGTTCAAACAACTACAATTTCTAATAGAGTGCCACAGTGTTTATCAACTATAGAAAAGGAACAAAATTACCTAAACTGAGAACAGATGAAGGAGAAAAACTTGCAATTTTATTTTTAATTTTTTTTAGTAAAAAGATTGAAAAATATTTAAACATAGAGTATGAAAAGAGCATAGGAGTTTTCCAAGGTAAACAAGCAGACAGGTTGTCTTAGCCAGTTTGGGCTGCTGTAACAATGCCATAGACTGGGAGGCTTAAACAACAGACATTTGCTTCTCACAGTTCTAGAGGCTGGGAAATCTGAGGTCAGTGCATTTGCAGACCCTGTGTTTGGTGAGGGCCTGCTTCCTGGTTCACAGACGGGGACTTCTTCTGTGTCCTCATGTTGCAAAAGGAGGAGGGAACTCTCTCATGTCTCTTTTTGTAAGGGTACTATCCCATTGTGAGGGCTCCACCTTCATGACCTAATCATCTTGTAAAGACCCCTACCTCCTAATACCATCCCATTGGCAGTTAGTGTTTCAATATATGAATCTTGGGGGAATACAAGCATGCAGTCCGTAACAGAACTAGAATCCCATTTATGTCACTTGCCAGGAGAGAGAGTCCTGAGTGTTTATAATTACTCAAACATTCTCACACTGAATACATAGGATAAAAGTGTATTACATACTTACTCTCTTACATAAATGATACCCAAGACACTGATTATGTTATTTTTTATAATAATATTTTCAAGTCTGGCTGTACATTAAAATCCCCTGTGGTGCATTTTAAAAATACAATTTAAAAGCAAACCTATTCATTATAGCTTCTTAAGATGCAGCCTATGCATATACATTTTTCAAAGCTCCACGAGAAATTATGGTGCACCAGAAAGGTTAAGAAAATAGCAACAACAGTAGAAAAAAGTCTTCCCACCAGAGATTATGTATACACGAATTGGCTAATTTTATTTTATGAAGAATTGGTCCAACTATCCAAGATCTCATTCATGTAAATCATGTGGATTAACAAAGGAAAGTAGACATAGGTTCTTAGGGTTTGTGGAACAGAAAATACATGTACCATTTCCACAAAAGTGAGGTGCTTACAAGCTATTTTTCATATATTCACACACAATTTAAGAAATGTTTACTGCACCTTCTTTATGTTTGCATTTTAAAAGGAGTAAAAGTGACTTCATGTTAAATCATGCACTTTATGGATGCGTCTGTGCTTGCTGCTACAGGCAGGAGGTAAATGAATAAACAGAATTACAACACAGCAAACAAAACTAGGTTTTCTTTGTAAGTGCCATCTCCTGGAGAGAGAGGTCAGGCTGAGAAGTGCCCTCTATTCTCACTTATCCTGTACACAGTTCCAGATTTTTCATGCCAGACACCTACTCTCACGTTTTTTTTTAACTTGTGTTTCCTTCCACCTCATTATTTATTTATTTATTTATTATTTTTTGCCTTATTTTCACTCTAAGAATACAAAACAAACTCAGTTCAGTTTAGAATCCTATG
>NW_007730733.1:171284-173926 GCF_000696425.1 Galeopterus variegatus | reverse complement strand
TTTTTTGCCTTATTTTCACTCTAAGAATACAAAACAAACTCAGTTCAGTTTAGAATCCTATGTAGGTAAGAAATCTCCAAATTGAAGAATTAATAAAAAATTACTTAAAATTTAGTAGATGAGACTTTTCTTTCATCTTAGACAAGGGCAAAAGGCTTTACTGATATATTTCAACTATTTATGACAGCAGGATGAAGGCTTTTTATTTTTTATTTTTGTATCGGGGAAAGGAAATTAACTTTGTCATCTTCACATTTGAATAGCAAAATTCATTTTTCTTAAATTAAATGCAAACATGTACCACACTGCTTTAGTTTACAGTTGCAGATACATACAACTTATTAATACCCAAGAACTGCAAATTGCACCAGGCATATATTCAACAAGGATTCCTTGAGCAATCTCTGTCTCTCTGATATGATGCTGGGCTCTGGGAATGGACTGGGAAGAAGACAGACACGGAGGGTCCACACTAGTAGAGCTCACATGACAGTGGAGGAGGCAGACAATGAACAAGACCACATGCAAGAAAATGAAACATTTACAAGTGATTCATCCAGGCTCAGAAGAAAATTAACAGGGTTCTGTGATACAAGCAATGGGGCTTATTTAGGAGGTTCTGTTCTAGATTAAGTGGCTAGAAAACGCCTCCCTAAAGATGTGGAAGCAGACATGGGGTGCTGAGGACGTACAAGCTTGGGATGAGGTGAGTGGTGCAAAACTGGGGTGAGAAAGGGCTGGGCCTGTTCTACGAATAAGAAAAAGGCCAATGTGTTTAGATCATAGTAAGGCAGGAAGGATGGGTCCTGAGTAAGGTTTTAAAAGTAGACAGGGTCTACAAGGTGTGGAGTGTAGATTTTATTTTGAGGGCCAGGTGAAGCCATTGAATGACTTTGTGAAAACATCAAAATCAAGAGAGCATCACGACTAGGTTTACTTTTACAAATCACTCTGCTGTCATGTGGGAAATGGGCTGTAGGAGACAGAATGGGTATCAGGGGAGCCTCTGTGGTATTCCTGGTGAAACTCTGCCCAAGGTGAGAGGTAGTGTCAAGGGGGATAAGGACACACTGAAGATGTATGTTAGAAAACAACTCTCAAGCCCAACAGATGGATTAAATGTGAGGAGATGGGAAAAGATAGGAATTCAGGAAGCGTACTACGCTTCTGGCTGACAACTAGAAAGAAGGAATTGATATGAACTGATGGAGAAAACTGGTAGAGGGTCAAGCTTAGAGGTGTGTTTGAAAGTCTCGTTATGGAAATGTTAATGCCTATAAAGTGTCCAAGAGCAGGTATTCAGTAGGGAATAAAAATATAAACATGAAAATCAGATGAGTGGCCTAGATCCAGAACATAAATTTGGGTTTCTCAGCATTCGGATGACATTTTAAGACACTGGCATGCGTGAGATACCCCCAAAAGAGGATATAGATATGACAGAGCAGGGGGCCCAGATGCTTCCATGTAGAGTTTAGACTGAGAAAGAGGAGACAGAGGGGGAGACTGAGACAGGACGACCAGAGAAGGAAAGGACAGAAGACGTTGCAGGCTGTGTTGCTGTAACAAGCAGCCTCAGAAGGTCAGTGCCTAATGAAATCAGAGCTTTAGTTCTCACTCATGCCACGTGACCTTTCAGGTGGGCTCACGTGTTACTCCCAAACCAGGAGCAGCCACCGTTTTAGATATCACCTACTGCCATGGCAGTAAGAAAGAGCTGTGGTGTATTTTGAATGGGCAACTAACTGTTTGAGCCCAACAGTGACAGATATCACTTCAGCTCCTATCTCATAAACCAGAGATAGTCAGTCAGCCCCAAATAGTTCAAGAGCTATCTTACCATGTGGTGAAATAGGTGCTGAATCCTAACACTGTCTATGAGAATCTGCTTTCCTGATGGTCAGAAATTTGATTCTTTCTTTCTAAAATAGACAATCAAACCAAAGTCCCAACCAGTCACAGCATCAAGCTCGAGGTACAGATCTGTGGGTGGTGTTTGGTAATTGGTGGAAGACATCATGTTCAGTTATGTATCCTCTTTACCTAGAGACCTGTGAACAAAAATAGTGACTTATTTGGCCCAAACGAATGCACAATAGATAATTTTTCTAAAAACTCCCACTGGGCAGACAGTGACAGGAATTCCTCTGCAAATTCTTCCCGATGAGGGGCTGATTCTGCTCCCTGGAAGCAGAATCCCTCTCCAGTCCACGGTTCTCTGAGGACACTGGCGTCCCTTCATGGAGGTCTTTTCTCCCTTGTCATCCTCTTCAGACACATCCCAATTGAGCACTGGATAAGAAGTTCTCAGGGGATGAGCACACTTTTCTGTCTTCTTTTTAGCTATGGAAAGGTGTGGCTCCAGAAGTTGTTTTAAATCTTCAACAGTCACACACTCTTAAAATCTAGGCTCATGGTCTTTTTAGCAGCACAGCTGCTTCGCAAACATTCCTTGTTTCTTTTCCATTCTAGTGAGCTTCATGTGCCAGATTGTGTAAGATGCTACTCACTTTATCTCATTCATTCCAGATATTTTGAGTCTCCACAGGGAAGTCGAACCTTTATTCTCTTTTTCTTGAGTAATTTTGTTCAAAAATTATTTATGAGGACCATCTTGATCCTCACTACACCAAGGAAAAGCA
>NW_007730733.1:164181-170295 GCF_000696425.1 Galeopterus variegatus | reverse complement strand
CTATGAGCTAGGTAACCGGCCACATGGTCCTTGGAAGCTGCAGGTCTGGAAAAACATGGCCTAGCAGGGTGGGCACCAGAGGCAGTAAAAATACCAGCCAACATGGCGCCCTGAGGGCACACTCACTCCACCCACACAATGTTTACCAAATAACCCTGAACTGGCTCTGAGGAGAGGGGAGCCCCACCAAAGTGTTCCATTTTCCCAACAACTTGTTAGTTTTAGATTTGTAAACACCAAGTAGAATAATCAATCAATAGTGTAGATTATTTTACATAATACATTTCCTTTCAATCGGTATGATTGAAATCGGTATGAAGACTTTATTTTACAGCACTTTTACGTTCACAGCAAAATTGAGTGGAAGGTACAGAGACGTCCCATGTATGCTTTGCCCCAACACGCATCGCCTCCCCCATTGTCAACATTTCCTAACAGGGCAGTATATTTGTTACAATTGATTGACACACCAACATTGACACACCATTATCATCCAAAGTTCACAATTTACATTAGGGTTCATTCTTGGTGGTGTAAATTCTATGAGTTTGGACAAATGTGTAATGACATGTAACCTTCACTGAATATTTTCACTGACCAAAAATCCTCTGTGCTCTGCCTATTTATCTCTCCCTCTGCACTAATTCCTGGTAACCGCAGATCATTTTACTGTCTCCATAGTTTCACCTTTTCCAGAATAACATAGAGTTGGAATCATACAGCACATAGCCTTTACAGATTGGCTTCTTTCACTTAGAAATATGCATTTTAGTTTCCTCCATGTCTTTTTTTATGGCTTGATAGCTTATTTCTTTTTAGTGCTGAATAATATTCCATTGTTTAGATGTACCACAGTTTATCCATCCATTCACCTATGAAAGGACATCTTGGTCACTTCAGATTTTTGGCAATTGTGGATAAGGTTGCTATAAACATCTGTGTGAAGCTGTTTATATGGGCATAAGTTTTCAAGTCCTTTGGGGAAATACTGGGGAGCATGATTGCTGGATCATAGGGTATGTTTAGTTTTGGGTTGGGGGGAAGCCAAAATTTCTTCCAGAGTGGCTGCAGCATCTTGCATTCCCACCACCAATAAATGAGAGTTCTGCTGGTTCCACGTCATCTCCAACATTTGACATTATCAGTGTTCTGGATTTGGGCCATTATAATAAGACTGTAATGCCTCACTATTATTTCAATTTGCATTTCTCTGATGAAATATGATGTAGAGCATTCTTTCATATGCTTATTTGCTATTTGTATATCTTCTTTGGTGAGGTTTACCTTAATGTCTTTGGCCCATTTTTTAATTTGATTGTTTGTTTTATTATTTTTGAGTCTTAAGAGTTTTATGTATATTTTGAATAACAGTCCTTTATCAAACATGTCTTTTGCACATACTTTCTCCCAGTCTCTGGTGTGTCTTTTATTCACTTGACAGCTTGTTTCACAGAGCAGAAATTTTTAATTTTAACAAAGTCCAGCTTATCAATTTTTTTTTTTCGCAGATTATGTCTTTACTGTTGTATCTAAAAAGTCATCACCAACTCCAAGGTCACCTATATTTTATTTGTGACATGAATCAGTACTATCATGTGTGGTTTGTGTCAGAATACTGTACAGTAAAATCCTTCCTCCTCAATAATTGGATGAGGACGCCACATTTCTTTTTCATTCTTAGAAATATATCATTCACTCACTGATTCTTAATTTTGAGAATATTCACCTAGGATAGTTTTATCTGATGACATAGTCTGAGATTTCACTTACAGGGTGAATTTCACCATCACCAGTGTCTAAAGTGCTGCTATCTATTTGTATTCATTCTTTGGTTCATATAATTGAGAATATTGTTTTCTTTGCAATTTTGGTTGAATATTTTTTTGAAAATCTGATTTCTCAAATGTATTTAATACAATCTGTTTTAAAGAAGTCTATAAGTTAATGGTTCCAGACTATTTTATAACTTCTTGAAAGATGATGAAATGCTTTGGAAAATCCAATTAAAAAACTGAAGAATGATGTGACATAGATGATCTATTTTAAAATTGCATCATTCTACATGATCCAATTTCATTTTTTGTAACATAGTTGACAATAATTCATGAGTAATGATAAAATAATTCTTAGGATGATGAAAAACAAAATATGTCAAGAAATAGATAAAATAAGATTACTAAGATCCTATAATGTCCATTAAATTTTAAAACATGTCCAATGGGCCCATATTAAAGATAATCTATTTTCCTTAAAGTCAACTAATTACAGATGTCAATTACATCAATGAAATACCTTCATGGATTTTTTTTTAATGAAATGTTACATTTTATCTTAAGTATAAAGTGATTTTTTTTCTATTTATCTTTGAAAGACCACTAAGAAAGAATAAAAGTCATGAAATAGCAATCCTTACAAAGAATTAAACTACTCAAAAATATACTCAACATCTAAATTTAGGTTCAAAGCATGGCATGTCTGATAATACACCACGGGTTAATCAATTAATGGGAATAAGATTCATATCATTGACTTGACTCTGACACAGAACTGAAGATTTGTTTTAGGTTTTTTTTAGTAAGACATACAAACAGTGAAACGCACAAATCCATTTCTGCGGTTAGATCATTACATGATGAGTACATGTGTGTCCCCATCACTTACATTTAGAAACTGAGTTTTCCCAGCACCCCAGGAGTGCCTCTGCTGGCCCTGCTAGTCACTGTCCCCTCTGTTGAGTTCTGTCACCACAAGTGAATTCTTCCTGTTTATAAACTTTATGTAAACGAAATTATACAGCATGCCCTTCTTTTTGTCTGTCTTGTTTTGATAAATATTACCTTTTTTGAGATCATTGTTATCACTGAACCTTGCTCATTCTATTTTATACTTCTGTCCTATGAATATAACCTTATGCATTTATCTATTCTTATGCTGATGTGGATAGTTTTCCATTTTTACTGCTGTAACAATACCGTATTAAACAATTTTTCTATGCTTTTTGATGAACATATGAAACTATTTTTGTTGGCTTTAAATTATGATTCCATTTTTGTTAGTACCACCAGTTTCCAAAGGCAATTGTGTCAAATTACTTTCCTGTCAGCAACATACAAGATTTCTTCCTAGTACAAATTTTTTCAACACTTGGTATTGATGACTTTTTTTTTTTTTAGCTATTCTGGCATGTATGTTGACTTATTGTGCTTATTGTGTGTATGTGATGAGTTTTTCTAATGAATAAAGACTAATGAGATTTAAAACATTTTTATATGTTTATTTTTGGTATACCTATTTTTTGGAGAGTATCTTCAAGTTTTTGCTAATTTTTTGGTGGGGTTGTCTGTCACTTTTATTGATTTGTAGAGATTTTTTATGTATCCTGGATACAAATCTTTTGTCAGATATATGTATTGAAAATATCTTCTATCACTCTGAGGCTTGCTTTTCACTTTCTAATATTGTGTTCTTTATATTCAAAGTTTTAAACCTAACTATAACCTAATTTATGAATTTTTACTTATGGTTAGTTTTTTTGGTTACCTGGTAAATTTTGCCCTCTCCTGCGTCATGAAGTTTCTCATAATGATTTTAACTGAGTTATTGCTTAAATACCAGGTCAGTCTTATATATTACTAGTTAGACTCCAAAGTTAGGAGATCTTTGGTATTATACATGTAGACACACCACATCACTGCAGGTGTCAGTCTTACTGAAAGCACAGGTCACTGCATTTCAGCCTTCAGTGACGATGTCCTTGTTGCCCTCTACAGGGTCTGTAAGCCAGTGCCATGTTCCTAAGGGTCTATTTTGGGGGAGTTGAAGCAGCACTCACTCATGGGCAGTCGATCAGTATGAGTCAGAACTGGCTAGGTTATGATGTGGCAACAGCAACAAAATAACACAACCTTAATGATACACGCACACAAAGGGCCATTCCTCAGTTTCACCACATCTGTCAGGGGTAGCTCACTCCAGAATCCAGTCTGCAAAGACAGCCAGTATTTGGAAAGTTGCTTGCTATGAAGGCAGAAAGACAGACTGAAGGCTCCTTCATGGGCAAGGAGGTGACCTGATCTGGAAGTGACACATGCACTTCTGACCACATTGCATTGGCCAAATGTGGCACATTCCCAGTCCAGCATAACAGGGTAGGAAGCATATGCCGAGGTGGTGACACTTAGTGGGCATCATTCTTGACCACCATAGAAAGCAAACATAGTATCATGGACCCTGAGTGAGGAAAGTATTTCATCAAGGAAAAAAGTGATCTCTGTCAATAATAGAAGAGCAATTTAAACCTTGCATGTCAAGCCAGAGTCCACTGGCTATTCTCCAGGTTACTACTTCTGAGCAATATCAGTTTCCTCCTTGCAAAATGGGGAAAACAAGCAAACAAATAAGCTGGCACATAATTACATTAAATCCTCAGTGCGGTACCTGATACATAACAAGATTTTCCTGAATGTGCAAAATATCAATGTTACTCAGTTTAGGTATTAAAACAGAAATGGATATATTTATAATTTTCTTAATATATTTGAGGCACTAGAGAAAAGAAAGGAATTCTCAGAAGTAACAATGAGAACATTTTTTTCTAGTTCTTCCTTAAGCATAAATATGCTGAAGATATTCTTAAAACTGGGAATGAATCCTTTATCTAAAACCTTGAAAGAAAAATATCCAGTCTCACTGTTTAATCTAAATTAATAATCTCACTCTAAAAATATCCTCCTTTAGGATATTTTTATATCCTCCGTTAGGTCTCAGTGGAGATAACTAGTTTGATGGGGAATAATGATTAACTCATATGTATATGACACTTTGAAGTTCATATTTTTATTTTTAAAATATGTATCTACATTTAATCTATAGAGCTGTAAATAAAGAAGATATTATTCTACCTAAATAGATGTGATAGGTTGTGCCCAAATTTGCAGTGATGCTCAGATACATATTCTTCATAGGCTATTTGTATTATAATTGCAAATCCCAGTGTGACTTCAAATTCGACATCCACAAAACAAAATTAATATCACCCTTCTCTTGGCCCCACTGTATTAGTTTGGGTCCCCACAGAACCAGGCACAGAGAGGTGCTTGGCCTGCAGAAGATTTACTGGGGGAATGCTGTGAAGGATAAAGGAGGAAAGAGGCAGTGGCGGGTGGGAGGGGACCTTCAGATCCTCTGCAGGTCTAACGACTGTGAAAGGAGAGAGGAAAAGGAGGATCAAGAAGAAAGAGATTCAGAGTGTGGAGGCAGGGTTTTAAGAATGCCTGTGCCAGGCCGATGGGGAGTCCTCGAGCCAATGTCTCCCGTTAGCCACATCCCATGTCTTTCAAAGGAGTCCGCAGGAGCATAGTCCCACCAAACCCCTGCTCCCTGCTCAGCTAGCAGTGACCACGGCAGGTGTGTTCTTTGCAGAACAAAATAGTGAATTGAGCTGGGTGGCATTTTGCGGCCATACACTCTTCAGAGTGACACATTTTAGTGGCTACAAAACCCACAGAGATCCCCTTCTGTTTTGCTTAATTTAGTTACTGACTTCACCATCCACCCAGGAGGCAGGTTAGAAGCCTCAGGTTAGTGTCTGGATCTGCCCATCCCACTCTGTTCACGCATGACCTTGAGTCCATTCCTCCACGTGCACCTCGCCTGCCATTTAGGGTCACGTGATTCAGTGGTTGCCTGGAATATTGCAATTGCTTGTTCATTTGTTATTATCTCAAGACTGTTTCAGTGATACCCTCCACCAAACAAGTCAGAAAAATCTAAGCTATAGTCTGAAGCTTTCGTTCTCTTCCTCAAATGCACATCACTTAGTCCTGCTAATTCTTTTCCAATACCTGTCTGGTTATTAACAGATTTTAGATTTCTGGTTTAGAAATAATCTCTCTTCTGAAATATAGCAAGGGCCGTCTAACCACACTCATGTTTCCCATTTTTGACACTGACACGAGACTTACCTATCTGAAATACAGACCGTACCCTTTTCTCAGTCATTACCTTTCTTCCAGTGAGAAAATAAGGTGAAGACAGCCTATCATGCAATTTCCTTCACATTTTTATTTGGCCAACTTTTTCTCATCTCATTTCTCACCGCTCATTAAATCTATC
>NW_007730733.1:162706-163227 GCF_000696425.1 Galeopterus variegatus | reverse complement strand
GAAGAGGAACCAAGTTCAATTTCCAAAAAGCCACTGCCTGTCAAACTGGACAGACTGTGAGTCAAACACAGCACAGAGCTGCACATCTGCCAAGGCGGCAAGCTGCCTGCATTGTGGCCCAGAACCAATGGTGAGGATCCCAGAGGAGCTGGTGGGGACAATGAACTCTGGAAACCACTGAAATTCTTGAGAGATGAGGAGCCAAACACTGCCTTGATCTGGGGGATGAAGGATGGGAGGCAAAAGGCAGCCTGGCACGGAAGTGAAAGATTAGATGGAAGAAAAGCCGAATAAAATTGGCTCTTGTCTTTCCCAGTGCTGCAATGAGAAAATCTTTGCCTGATCCTTCTGTATGGAAATCTGTAGCAGTAGCTAAACACTGGGGTGCTTGCGTCCCATGAGAAAAATCAGCGCTTTGGAAAACGTGCAAGGACAGATACAGTGTTGATAAAAACAGGTCTGATGGGACCTGCTTCTTTGGACCTTTGCTCTCTATCCTGTTCCCCCAAATTACTAAACAG
>NW_007730733.1:160727-161756 GCF_000696425.1 Galeopterus variegatus | reverse complement strand
TGTGTGTGTGTGTGTGTGTGCGTGTGTATAATACCAATGTAATTAGTATAAGGCAGAAGGAAATGTTTTTAGTAACTATTTTATAAAGTCTGCATTTACACAGAGTTGGAGCAGTTATTTCTGTGTGAATTTTCATAAATTTAGGTTATCTATTAGTATGTTTTTGACTTATAGTGTAACTATTCTCTTTGTAAATAATATCTGAAAAAGTCAGACTTTATTTAAAACTTGAATAAAAAAGCATATACAGAGGTTTTGCTGGTTACTATACAGTGTATTTTAAATGTCATTTAGTTTCTTGAAGGCTTGTTTATTAGAAATTAAAAAGATCAAATCAAAATTTCCATTTTTAAAATTCTAATTATAAACTTTTCACAAATTTTGTTTTCTCAGATTATTCTCAATACTTGTATCATTATATGGTTGCTTCCTTTATTTACAGCTACAGATATTTCTAGCGAGAAAGAATTGAAGCATTTTCAGGTTTTCAGTGCTTGGGTTCTTTGTGGTATAAGTTGGATCTGAGAAGTTTCCTTATGTTATAATTATGATCAACTGAGGCCTCCCATCCCTTCTGATTTGTCCACAGGCAACCTAGCTGCCTTCGTGAGATATCTGTGGCCCTGAGATGGTTTTGATGGTATTTAACAAGTAGGATTATCAGAATAGCTGGACCAAGAGAAATTGGACCGGGAGTCCCGTGGCAACAATCCCACTGGAAGTGCCAGTGGTTTTACACAGCAGAATCAGTCCAAAGAAATTTTACTATCTGCATGGACTTAAGACAGAGAATTTTTTTTTGTTTTGTTTTTTTATGTGGAAAAAAAAAAACCTTAGAGAAAAAGCCTTTAGTGAAAAAAGAAAAAGCCTCAACAAATAAAATCTTTGAAAAAATACATCATAATAACTTGATGCATCTCTTCAAGCACTATTTTTCTAAAACTAAGTGATGCTGACAACTCTGGTTATCAATTCTTTCATACAGATTCAGAGTCAGTTCTCTGTTGTTCTAATTTTTTTTTCTTTTCT
>NW_007730733.1:139459-159421 GCF_000696425.1 Galeopterus variegatus | reverse complement strand
GAATAACCCAGCACATCACTTTTAACACATTTCATGCAAAATTGATTCAACAAATGGAAAATATAAATACGTGAAAGCTTTTCTTCTAAGATCAGGAACAAGACAGGATGCACATTCTTACCACTTCTATTCAACATAGTACTGTAAATCCCAACCACAGCAATTAGGCAAAAATGATAAATAAAAGGAATAAAAATAGAAAAAAAAGAAGTTAAATTGTTCGTTTACAAATGACATGATCTTATATATAAAAAACTGTAAATCCCAACCACAGCAATTAGGCAAAAATGATAAATAAAAGGAATAAAAATAGAAAAGAAAGAAGTTAAATTGTTCGTTTACAAATGACATGATCTTATATATAAAAAGCACTAAAGACTCCACCAAAAAGCTATTAGAATTAATAAATGAATTTAGTAAAGTTGCAGGACACAAAATCAACATACAAAAATTAGTAGCATTGACTATATATATTATATACTTCATATACCTATATTATATATATATACATTATATGTACATTAACAATAAATACATTAACAACAAACTATCAGTAAAAAGAAAACAATTTCACTTACAATAACTATAAAAAATAAAACACTTAGAAGTAAATTTAACCAAGGAGTTGAAAGATCTGTACATCACACACTATAAAAAATTGATAAAAGAAACTGAAGAAGACACAAATAAATGGAAAAATATCTTTGTTCATGGATTATAATAATATCCTTAAAATGTCCATACTATCTAAAGCAATCTACAGATTCAATGTGATCCCTACCAAAATTCCATGACATTCTTCACAGAAATAGTAAAAACAATCCTAAAATTTGTATGGAACCATGAATGACTCCAAATAGCCAAAACAATCTTGAGCAAAAAGCACAAAATCGGGGGCATCACACTATCTGTTCCCAAAATACACTATTCGGGTGCTATTGCCATCTTAACAATATTAAGTCTTCCTATCTATGAACATGTGATGTCTTTCCAGTTTTTTAGGTCTTCTTTCTCTCTCTTTTTTTTTAATCTATAATTTCTTTAAGCAATCAGTGTACAAATCTTATACCTCTGTTGTTAAATTTATTCCTAAATGTTTTTATCCTGTTCAGTGGTATTGTAAATGGAACTATTGCCTTAATTTCATTTTTCATTATTGATTGCTACTGTTTAGAAATACAATTGATTTTTATATATTGATTCACTGAACTCAACATGCACTAATTAAAACAGCATAATCCTGGTATAAGGAAAAAAAAAGAAAAAAGAACAGATACATAGATGGTAGGACAGACTAGAGAATCCAGAAACAAATTCAAACATTTATGGTCCGTTTGTTTTCTACAAATGTGCCAAAAACACACAATGAAAAAAGAAAAGTCTCTTCAAAAAATGGTGTTGGGTAAACTGAATATCCACATGCATAAAAATGAAATCAGACCCTTATCTCACACCATATGCAAAAATCAACTCAAAATGGATTAAAGACTTAAGTGTAAGATGTGAAAATGTAAAACTATTAGAAAAAAACAGGGGAGAAGTTCTGTGACATTGATCTGGGTGATGATTTTTTGCATATGACCCCAAAAGTACAGGCAATAAAAGCAAAAAATATACAAATGAAATTACATCAAACTAAAAAGCCTCTGCACAGCAAAGGAAGAATCAACAATGAAGAGATAGGCTAAGAAACTGGAGAAAATATTTACAAAATGTACATCTGATAAGGGGTTAATACACAAGAATATATAAGGAGCTAAAACAATAGCAAGAAAACAAATAACTTGACTTAAAAATGGGCAAAGTATCCAAATAAATATTTCTATAAATGAGACATAGTACCGGCCAACAGGTATATGAAAAAATGCTTATCTCTAATGACCAGGAAAATGCAAATTAAAACTGTAATGAAATATCACCTCACATCTATTAGAATACCTATTATCAAAAGACTATAGTACGTGTTGATGAGGATGTGGAGAAAAAGGAATCTTTGTGCACTGTTGGCGGGAATGCAACTTAGTATAGCCATATGGGACACAGTATGAAGGTTCCTCAAAAAATTCAAAATAGAATTACCATATCATCTAGAAGTCCTACTACTAGGTACATATCCAAAGGAAATGAAATCAGTCTGTTATAGAAATGTCTGCACTCCTGTGTTCATCGCAGCATTATTCACAAAAGTCAAGATACGGAATGAATGCAAGTGTTCATCAGCATGTGAAAGGATAAAGAAAATGTGGCACACACACAATGGAAAACTATTCATACTTAAAAGAGAGGAAAATCCTGTCATATGCAGCAACATGGATGAATCTGGAAGATGTTATTTTAAGTGAAATAAGCCAAACACAGAAAGACAAATACTGTATGATATCATGTGTATGTGGAATCCAAAAAAATTGAACTCATGAAGTCATAGAGTAAAATGGCAGCGGGGATAGTGGGGACATTGGGAAGGTGTTGATCAAAGGATACAAAATTTCAATAGACAGGAGGAACGAGTTCAAGAGGTCTATTGTGTGAAATGATGACTATAGTTAATGACAATGAACAGTATACTTGAAAATTTTAAGGGTTTGCACTGCAGAAAAAAAAAGAAAAGATATGTGATGTACCACATATGTTAATTAGCTTCATTTAGCTTTTCCACAATATATACATATTCCAAAACATGGTATGGTACACCATAAATATATTCAGTTTCTATTTGTCAAGTTAAAATAAATAAATAATAAAAATATAATATCAACACTAAAATTGTAAAGTTACATCACTTATGGAGCAACAGTGTATGTGAGTGTCTCCCTCCACATCACTTGGGGTAGCCTGTTGAAGCCTTGCTAGCACCCACCTGCTCCAGTGTGGCTAGAGATCCCCAATTTCAACGGTGTCCCCCTTTACTAGTGGTGTCCATTCCCCTGGGTACATTTTTTTTTCTTAGCCACAGAGCTATTGGTGGTATAGTCTTAGCTAGTGCTTTATTTTACGACCCTATGAGGTACACTGACTATTAGGGCCACTTTCTCCCTGGGCACAATCAATCATTGGTTTGCTTGTTCTCAGAGGATGTTTCCCTGGGGCCCCGGAGAGCTCACTCTCTGGAGCATAATCAATCTTCCAGGAGTAAAGGCATTCTGAACCCCCAAATACTTCCACTCTCAGCCCATGTGTTATATCCCATCACACAGACCACCCACGTTAGATGAATTAAAAGAAGGCTCCTCACTGAAAATAGATTAAACACAGGGAGGGAATAAAAGGCAAAAGAACTGTAGGAAAAACATTCTGCAGGTCCAATTTATCTACTCCTGTCTCTCAGCAATGAAAGGAGCCAGAGGCTCTAAGACCAGAACAGCAAACCTTGAAAATACTTCTAAGTATTTTCCTCCTGAACACAAAATCTTAAAGATTCTCTAAAATAAAATAAGATAAAATAAAATAGATAAAATACAAAATAAAACAAAAGAAAATAAAGTTGTTTTTAGATAGAAAGGTATATTCAACCATTTTAAAGGTTCAATTTAATGATTTTTAGTACATTCTTCATAGTTGTATAGCCCTCATACAGCAGTGTTAGAATACTCCTACAGTCATTCTGCATTCTTCCTCCCAGCTCTAGGCAACCACTAATCTCATTTCTGACACTACAGATTTGCTCCTTTAGGACATTTCACAAAACGGGAGTGATAAAATATATGGTCTCTTGTATCTGGCTTCTTTCACCAAGAATAATATTTTCTTGGGTCCACCTGGGTTGTAGCATAGAGTATTTCATTTCTTTAGATTGTTAAATAATGTCATTGTATGTTTATGTCATACCGCATATTGTTTATCCATTTAAAAGTTGGTGATGTTTGCATTATTTCAAATAGCTGGGCATTAGATACAACGCTGCTATGAATGGTCTGGTACAAGTCTTTGTGTAGACATGTTCTGATTTCCCTTGTGTACATATGTAGGATGGCTGGGATGTATGGAAAGTTTGTTTATCTTTTTAAGAAACAATAAAGTGGTTTACCAAGTGGCTCTAGCATTTTATATTTTCATCAGCAATGTACTAGGCTGTCAGTTTTTCCACATCTGCACCAACGCTTGTTACAGTCTATTATTATTTCCCTTCTAGTGTGTGAAGTGGTATGCCATTGTGGTTTTAAATGGCGTATCCTTAATGACTAATGATGGTGAACACCTTTTCATCTGTTTATTAATAATCCACATCCATTAACTGGTGCAATGTCTATTCAAAATTTTTCCTATTTTATTTATTTTTAATTAAATAATTTATTTTTAATTGAAACATATTGATTGTATGTATTTATGGTGTACAGTTATATTTCAATACGTACATACAATGTGTGATGGTCAAATCATGGTAATTTGCATAGCCGTCATTGCAAAACTTTATCATTTCTTTATAATGAGAACATTTGAGCTCCTCTCTTCCAGCTTTTTGAGAAGATACAATAAATTATTTTTAATTTTAGATGCCTAGCCCTACTGTATACCACTAGAACTTACTTTTCCTATCCAGCTGTAATTTTGTGTACATTAACAAACCTCTCTCTATCCCTCCTTCCCCTTCCCAGTTTCTATTAATCACAATTCTACTCTGTACTTCTAAAAGTTCAATTTATTTCTTTTTAGCTCCCACATATAATAAGAACATGTGGTATGTGCCTGATTTATTTCTCTTAACATATTGTCTTCCAGTCTCATCCATGTTGTTGCAAATGACAGAATTTCATTTTTTTCATGGTTAAGTGATATTCCATAACACACGTACCACATTTTCTTTATCCATTCATCTATCCATGGACACATAGGTTGATTCCCTATCTCAGCTATTGTGAATAGTGTTGCAATAAACATGATTCACAAGGGCTGAAAGAGATATCTCTTTCATATGCTAATTTTCTTTCCTTTGGATAAATACCCAGCAGTGAGATTGCCGGATCATGTGATAGTTCTATTTTTCGTTTTTTGAGCAATCTCCAGCTTTTCATAATGGCTGTACTAATTTGCATTATTACCAAGTGTGTATAAGAGTTCCATTTTCTCCACATTCTTACCAGCATTTGTGATTTTTTGGTCTTTTTTATAACAGCCATTCTAACTGGAGTGAGATGATATCTCATTTTGATTTTGATTTTCATTTCCATGATGATTAGTGATGTTGAGCATTTTTTTCATATACTTGTTGGATTTCTGTATGTCTTCTTTTGAGAAATATCAATTCATTTGCCCATTTTTAAAATTGGATAATTTGTTGTTTTTCTTTTTGTTTTATTTATTAATTTACTTATTTTTGCTATTGAGTTGTTTCAGTTCTTTGTATATTTTGGATATTAAGCCCTAGTTGGATGAATAGTTTGCAGATATTTTCTCCCATTCTGCTGGTTGCCTCTTCACTCTGTTAGTTTCTTTTGCTGTCCAGAAACATTTTAGTTGGATGTATTCCCATTTGTCTGTTTTTGCTTTTGTTGCTTGTACTTTAGAAGACTTCTCCATTAAATTTTTGTCCAGATTAATGTCTCGGAGTGTTCGTCCTATGTTTTTTTCTAATTGATTTACAATTTCAGGTCTTTAATCCATTTTCAGTTGATTTTGGTATACGTTGAGAGATAATGATCTAGTATCTTTCTATTCAGTTTTACCAATACCAGTTATTGAAGAGGCTGTCCTTTCCCCAATATATGCTCTTGATGTCTTTGTTAAAGATCAGTTCACTGTAGATATATGAACTTAGTTCTAGGTTCTCTGTTCTATTCCTTTGGGCCATATGTCTGTTTTTGTGCCAGAAGATACTGTTTTGATTACTATAACTTTGTAGTATATTTTGAAATCTGGTAGTATAATGCTTATAGCTTTGTTCCTTTTTCTCAAGATTGCTTTGGCTATTTTGGGTCTTTTGTGTTTCCATATAAATCTTAAAATTGCTTTTTTCTCTTTCTGTAAAGAATGTCATTGGTATTTTGGTAAGGATTGCATTGAATCTGTAGGTTTCTTTGGATAGTACGATCATTTTGACAATATTAGTCTTCCAGTCCATGAACATGGAATGTCTTTCTTTTTTTTTGTATGTGTGTCCTCTTTTTCTTCTTTTGTCAGTGATTTGTAGTTTTCATCATAGAGATCTTTCACTTTCTTGGTTAAAATTATTCCAAAGTATTTATTTTTTTTTTGATAGCTATTATAAATGAGATTGCTTTCTTGATTTCATTTTTAGCTAGTTTGTTGTTGATGTATAGAAATGCTAATGATTTTGTATGTTGATTTTGAATCCTGCAACTTTACTGAGTTTGTTTCCTAGTTCTAAGAGTCTTGTTGGTGCCTTTAGGGTTATTTTTCTACTGGTTTACAAGGGTTCTTTATATATTCTGAGTAGAAATCCTTTACTGGATATTTAATTTTATGTTGGTAGCATGTCTTTTAGTTTTCTTAATGCTGTCTTTTGAAATGCAAATATTTTAAATTTTGAAAAAATTTGCAACATCTAATTTGTCAATGTTTCTTTTATGGATTGAACTTTGGGTTTTATATCCAAGAACTCCTTATTTATATTCACACAAAGATTTTCTTCTATTTTTATTTCCAAAATTTTGTAGTTTTAATTTTAGTCTTTAGGTTTATGGTGAATTTTAAGTTAATTTTTGTGCATGGTGTCAAAAATAGTTCTAAATTGGTGTTTTTCTAGTTTCCTTTGGGATATCTTCTTTGACTCACGGGTTATTAAGAAACGTGTTTCTTTGTTCCCAAATCTGTAGGGAGTTTTCTATGTTTCTTTCTGTTATTTACTTTTAATTTAATTCTGTTGTGATCAGGGACCATATTTTGTGTGATTTCAAACTTTTAATATTCATAGAGACGTGCTAGGTCTGTATATGGAAACTGCAAAGCAGAAATGAAAAAAATTAAAAAAGATCTAAATAAATGCAGAGACTTACTATGCTCATGGATTGGAAGACTCAGCATATAATATGTCATTTCTTCTCAAAATAATTTATAGATTTACACAGTAGCAATCAAACTCCCAGCAGGATATTTTCATAGATAGAGATAAGCTAATTCTAAAATTTGTATTGAAGAGCAAATTAACTAGTACAGCTACAATTATTTTTAAAAAGAGAAACAGTGTTTGAAGAATTATACTACTCTGTTTAAACACACATTAATGTGTTAGAAATTAAGACAATATGGAATTGGCAAAGGCAATAAAACAGAATCACGAGTCAAGAAACAGACCCATGCAAATATGGCCAAATAATTTTGACAAAATGCAGAGTCAATTTAATGGCTAAAATATTCCTTCAATAATAGTGTTGGAACTATTGGACATTCATATGCAGAATACGATGAATCTCGAATTAAACTTTATATTTTCTACAAAAGTTAACTTAGAATGAATCATAGATCTAAATGTAAAATAAAACTATCTAACATTCAGAAGAAACCAAAATTTTATAACCTGGAGTTAGAAAAATATTTTGTACATGTGAACCAAAAGTTCTATTCATAAAATAATCAAAAAATGATAATAATAACAAAATTAGAATTCATAAAAATTTAAAACTTGTTCTGTGTAAAAAATTGGGAGGCATGTAAAAGACAATTTACAGCCTAAGAGAGAATATTTTCAAATTGCATATTTGACAGAGGACTTCTATGCAAAACATACAAAAATCTCTTAAATCTCAATAATGAGAAAATAAAAAAAACAAACTAAATGCTGGACCCAAGGACTGGAAGAGACATTGCACTAGGATGATAAAGTGAATGAAAAGATGTTAATTTTATTAGCCATTAGGGAAACACAAATTAAAACCATGATAAAACACCTCTGCACAGCTATTAGAATGGCCCAAATAAAATACAATGATACCGGTCCTGGAGAGGATAATAACTGCAATGGTGATAAACATCTGCCACTCATACATTTCTGTTGAGTTTGTTTGTCTAAGACACAAATTAAAACCATGATAAAACACCTCTGCACAGCTATTAGAATG
The DNA here is from genome assembly GCF_000696425.1 of Galeopterus variegatus. NCBI lineage: Eukaryota > Metazoa > Chordata > Mammalia > Dermoptera > Cynocephalidae > Galeopterus > Galeopterus variegatus. Next base: position 151,409 of record NW_007730733.1, on the reverse strand, counting down.
GCCCAAATAAAATATAATGATACCGGTCCTGGAGAGGATAATAACTGCAATGGTGATAAACATCTGCCACTCATACATTTCTGTTGAGTTTGTTTGTCTAAGAAACTGTTGATAGGGTTTTTAAAAATAAATTTAAATAAGAACCATATGTGACTCAATTCCGCCCATAGTTATTTACCCTAGAATGATAAAAATGTATGTTTATTTACAACCTATACATGAATGTTTGTATCAGCTCTTTTATTAATTCTGCAGAAATGGAAACAACACAGGTATCCTTCAAAGGGTTAATAGTTAAAAAAATACACATACAATGTAATGCTATACCATGACAAAAAGGAATAAACCACTGATACACACCACAACTTTGATCAATCTGGAAGTTATTATTCTGAGTGAAAGAAGCTGTTCTCAAAAGGTTACAGCCTATAAGATTTCATTTAGTAACGTTTTCGAAAAAACAAAGCTCTACTAATGTAGAACTGATAAGTAGCTTCCAAGGCTCTGGGGGAGAAAGAAATGTGCCGCAAAGAGATAACACAAGGGAGATTTTTAGGGTGAAGAAAATGTTAGGTATTCTGTTTGTGGTAGTGGTTACAGAATCATACACATGATAAAATTCACAGAACTGTACATACAAAATTCATTTCTTTAGGTTAATTTTTAAAATAAAAAAATTAGTAAAATATACTGAATGTCTTTTGTGTGATCAAAGAAGAAAAAATATTCTGCTTGAGATTTTTTCGGCTTCCTAAATCTATGGATTGAGTCTAGATAATTCTCACCCCAAATCCCTTTAAATATTGTTTTTGTCATTTATCTAGAACTTCAATGATATATGATGTGTATATAATATCTATATTATATACATAGTTTTATTTTATCCTTTTACTAGTGCTAAGGTTTGGGAAAGATGTTTATCTCTCTGTTCCTTTGTCATTTGTGTCTAGGTCACATTGACACAAAGGGTGTGTTTCCTTGGGAGATCACAAGTACATTCCTGTGTCAGGAGTCCCTAAGACCACCCTAAGGTTTGAATGATTCACCAGGACCACTGAATGGACTCAGCATATAGTCATACTCAAGACTGTGATTTATTGCAGTGAATGTACATCAAGAAAAATCAGCAAAGAGACAAAGCACATTTGGTAAAGTCCAAAGGAAACCAGGCACAAACTTCCAAGAGTTCTCTTCCAGCAGAATCACGGAGGATGTGTGCTTAGTTTTTCCAGAAAGAAATTATGACTACATATGTGAAAATGCTGTTGACTAGGGAAGCTCACTAACGACTCAGTACCTGGGGTTTTTATTGGAAACTAGTCACACAGGTAACTTCTGTCTAACATACGCCAACATTCCAGATTTCTAGAAAGAAAGACGTTTTTTAGTATTAACTACATGGTTGTACAAACAGTTTAGGCACAGAGAGCCACTCTTATCTGATTTGGAAATGCTATGAACTATCCTGAAACCTAAGTTCCCAAATGCCAGCCAAAGACCAAGCTTGCAAGTAGGTGTTTCTGAAGATAGCAGCCTCAGGTCTTCCCTGTTTCTGTGTAAACTACTCCTTCTTCTTCTTTTTTTTTTTTTTTTTCAGAACTCTCCACCTTCAGCAGTATCTACTCCATGTCTTCTCTTCTTTGCATTCTGCAACACCATGTAAACCAAATCTCAGTGTCAGCTGGGTTCCTGCTTCATAGCTCCATTTTCTTTCTTTTTCATTCTTGCTTTGACAACATTTGGTCTGGGAGGATTTTTTATTTTCTTGCCAGGTGAACATTTTACAGTATTTCATATTATTATTAAACACTTTACTTGTTTATTTTAACTCAAAGGGTTATTCAGCATTCTATCTGCTGGATTAAGGAACTTAAAAAATCTATGTTTTTCTTTCACATAAAACAGATATGATGTGCTTAATGGCATAGAATTATCATTCATGGTCTTATTTGTATATTAGATATTAATTAGGAAAAGTTCTCAGGCTCAACTTTAAGCAAAAGGAAATGTGGAACTAAAACGAAGTCACCACAAATGTCTCAGAAGATCCTACAGGGAGCTCTTCTTCTAAACGGTCCTTAAGATTTATCCCAATTGTAATATGGGGCATGACCTTCACATTTCTTTATCATACAGTATTAGATAAAGCTAGATCAAGAAGAAAACATCACCTTGGTCAAGGTCTAGTGTTTGAGCTGAGGGCAAATCCAAGAGAGGGCCCAAGGTCAGAGCCGTAAGCTGCTTCTACTTGCATTAGTTGGAGAGATAAGTGGGTTAGTCCAGGAGGGAAAGGAGGGAGGTTATGGACAGCACATAAATGCATTCCCTGCAATCTTATAAGAAATCAATAAGTTGAAATTAATTATTTTGAAGGTACCATATATACTTTTTGCTGATATCAATATGCTAAAGTTGTGGCTAAATAGAAGAAAAGTAAACTTGTTTTATATTTTGCTTTCACCTTCTTTTTAATTGTTATTTGGATTAGTCATGGTTTGATTTATTCTCTCAGTTCATTTGTGCTGCTATAAAAAAAGGTACCACAGACTGAGTAATTTATAAAGAACAGAAATTTATTTCTCGAGGTTCTGGAGGCTGGGAAGTCCAAGATCAAGACACTGGATGTGGTGATTGCCTTCTTTCTGCATCGCCACATGGCAGAGGGTGGAAGAGCAAAGAGGGACAGGGGACCAAGCTCATTCTAAGGGCATTGGCCTCACACATGAGGGCTCCACCCTCATGACCTGATCACCTCTTGAAGGCCCCGCCTCTGGTACTGTTACCATGGCAATTAAATTTTTGTATGAGTCTTGGAGGGAAGAAACATTCAAACCATAGCAGTCATCATCATTATCAGTGTTATTTTTTCCTAGTTAGCAATTAAGTCTATTTATTAGAATTACAATATGCCCATGGTTTGGTTAATTTAAGTGTTTACTTCAAAGTTTGGTACTAAAAATTGACTATTCCTTCATTAAAATTTGTCACCGTGTTCTTCATACTCTATTATGACTAATAGAAAACTGGCTACACTCATAAAGTAAATAAATGTGAATAAAGAGAGGAATGAATGCCTGAAGTTATTTGCCATATGGAGACTTCGTTCTTTTGACCCTTTTTTTATTAAGACTGCTGTTAAGACTTCCCTTTCTGGCATGTTTGGACCTTGATTCTGCTTAGCCTTCATTTGGTACAGAAGCAGTCACAAACTTCAAAGAAATTTAATCACATTAAAATTACATGGCACACCGGCTTTATGATGGGCATCAGATGATCTACAATTTGAGTGGGTATGTATATTACCCCCTTTAAAACAGATATGAATACAGATCATTCAAATTCTGGTTTGCTGAAGAATGTAACACATACGTCTTGGGAAATGAAACAGTAGTCTTTATTCCCTGACTTATCTATGCACTCTAGACTGATAGAACACCTGTAAGTTTCCAATTTTGTGAACTACCTTCCAACTAATTTTGAAGTTGGTCATTTTGCTCTCATAGATCATAGGGGTAGAGAAAAATGCCTCCAGAGGAACCAGCAGAATTGGATTTTCTGCCATTGAATAAAAGTTTGCTATTCCTTTACTGAAGGTATTTAACACTATTTCAGGGATTTTGGTGATCTTCATAGACAAGCACTAGTAGTTATGTTTTGAGGTCTGAGAGATAAAAGAAAGTTCTGGATCATGAAATATAACTTATTCATGTGGCCTGAGTACAGGGAATTGAAGGTCCTAGGAGACACGATTCAAAGCAGGTAGGAGGGAGATGATGACAGCGGAGAAAACAGGAGAGGAGACACCAAAGACACATGTCACCTACTTCATTGTTTTACCGTCCTAGGGATAGCCCTTTTCAACTCTAGAGTCAAGGGATAAAAAATTTAGAAAAGGGACCTCACTTTAAGTTTAAATGAAAGAAAATACTTCTAGAGGACCTTTCTCTATCACTTTTCTTGTTACATTCAGTTGTATTTCCTCAAAATTCAACTGGTCATGACTTTCATGTGATCAAACAGTAAATGGAGTGTATCAGATAATTACCTAACAAAGATGCCTGTTAAATAAAATAACAAAGACCATGCCCTGTGTGTGAAGTAGATGGAGAATATTAGTAATAATTGTACTTGTTTTTTAGGATTTATTTACATCCTTTTTTAAAGAAATCATCAGATCACTTTGTGTAAAAAAATTAGACCTGCGATCCAATTTGAACTTAATGTGTGCCATGGAAATATTTATAAGAGTATACTTCTAACTTATGACAGTTAATCACAATTTTAAGGATTTTTGAGTGTTTATTTAAAGGAAGTTTAAAATTTTAAGAAGTGTAAAAATGAACTATGTTTAAGAACCCTGAGAAAATGCAGATGAAATGTTAATAAAACATTGGAGAAGAGATTGAATAAATTAATAGATAAAAATGAAGCTCTGAGATGACAAGCAAGGACAAAAAACATTGAAGACAAAGACTGGAAATAAGAAGGGTAAAAGGTCATGCGCTAATTGCAGGACAGTTTTCCAGGTGGCCTTGGACCAACCCAATTCTCCCCTAGGCTTGCATATAGATCTTGAGGATAACTGCAGAATGAACTGGAAATGAAAAACTCAAGATGAGGCACAACAGGCTGGAAAAGCCAGGGCTGTGTTCCTATCGCTCCTCAAATAGAATTTCCTACAACACATTAGCCAGCATGTCACAGCCCCAGGCTATAAAACCCAGGGCAGACTGCTTTCTGAGGTCCCTCAGCTGTGGTGCAGTGGGGCACACACGAGACTCCATTGTCCCTGGGCAGTTTTCCTGAGCCTTGGAGGACTGGCTGTCTGTGAATCCTGGGTTTCTGTTGTCCCTTGCTGCCTGTCTACAAATAGTAAACTTGCTGCAGTAACTGATGTGTGAGTGTTGTGCCTCACTGGACATATGCAGGACAGAAACTGGCACAGCCCAAGGTGTGGTGGGTGAGGTGTTTAGGGTCCTCCCCTGGGAGTCATACCGGTGCACAGTGACACTCTTCATACCAATCAAATAGAAGTACCCAAATAATCAGCATGAGCTATTGAGGGTTAGGGAAACTGCTTTGCCCCTGGCACCCCAGATGTGGTTCTCCTACCACAGGCACTTCTTATTTCATGTCCACGTGGTTTCTAAAGACAATTGCCGATGGCATTACTCATCAAAAACCATTAATAAGTTGACAGATATGCTTACACCACCAAAAACTGGTGTGCTGATGCTCGGACCATCATATCTATTACTAATTTAGCAAAATGTATTTTTATCTTTTTAACTAATAACCATTAGCATTTTGGGGAAGGGCCAATTACACTAGAACCAAATAGCTTGAGAGAGGATAAAAGCTTGAAATATTTTGAGGTAAAATAGTAATAGTAATTAGTAATTAATAGTAATTAATTGTTGGTTTTAAATCATCAGTATAATCTTGTGAGCTAGCTATATATCTCAATTTTATAGATGAAAGTTCTTACAATTCACAGGTTTTGCATAATTGTAACACTAGTAAAAGAAGAGGCCAGGATTCCAGCCCAGCTCTCCTTAAATTCCTACAGATTTTTAAGAGTAAATCAAACATATTGCCCCACATAAATCCAGTGTCATAAAGGAGATAGAAAAAAGCAGAAGAGTATGTGAATTTTATTAAGCAATGATTAGAAGCTGCTTAACCTCTCCCTATTTCCACCACACCTAGGCTTAGAGGTCAGCCTCTTTGGACACCGAAGAGGCACTTGCATAAGCAGCCTCCATCTGCCACCAGCATTAGTGATTATTCGAGCAATATTCAGCCTATGTAAGGGTTAGGGTAAACAGTAGAGGAAAGGAAAGACCTCAGGACTGTGTTTCTCCTGGGCTACAATCCCTTGCCTGCAATGCACAGTGAAGACAACAATGCAGGACTGATGCTTAGTCTATCTGTACAGATGGATGTGTGTGATGTGCATGTGTTTAGTTTTCCTGTGGGATCCTTTACTGTCAAAATTATGTATATGACATTTTCACGATTTGATGTTGAGCTCCCACAGGGATATGATCTCACTGTATATTACGTAGTTTCTATTACTCTCTGAGTCTTGAACAAAATGGACAAACAAATGTGAATAAATGAATGAGAGAAATCTGATCATTTTATCAGCATGGAATTATGAGAATGGGTGAAAGAGCAGCAGCATTATGTCAACAGACCCGAGAGGAGAGGAGGAAAGGGAAGAAAGCACAGAGAAAGAGAGAAAAACAAGTTAATTTCTTCTGAACATTGCTGTGAAGATCTGAGGTGAAGATGTTCACGCTGGGAGGTAAGTTGAGGTTGAAATGCTGCTCTGAGAATAAACTAATTCTGGGTTGCTCTGGCATGGAAGCAATATGTGAATTTGTTTAGCAAAAGCTTCCTTTTAACCAAAAATATATATTAAAATTCAAAATCTGAAAAAAAGTTTTGACTTTATAGACTTCCTCTTTCACTTCTAATCAAATTGCTCTTCTGGGCTGAGCCTCTATTACTCTATTGTGAACATTGTTAATAACATCATTTCTTAGAAGAATTTCAGTGGTATAATTTTCTTCAAAATGAAATCATTCGGGAAGAAGAAGCTGCTAAGTAAGTCTTAGAGGAGTCACTAGTTGTGAGGCTCATTTTTTTCATAATCAGCTAGAATGAGCATCTTGTCATGTGTAGATTTTCTTCAATCATTAAAAAAAAAAAAAAAATACAAACCCCAGAAGCATTTTGGTTGCAACTGAAAACTTAAAAAGCAAGGCCAGAATTGTTTTCTGACAGTTTACTGCTTCCTTGTGGGTTCAGTTGTTTGAAGAATGCTGAGAGGATACCAGACTTACTTGTAGGAAGCTCAAGCTGAGAGAAGAAACAAACGAAAATAGCCATGCACCACATTAGGCACAGACAAATATTTATAGGTTTTCATTATAATCTCAACAGAATAGTAGTGTGTCCATTTTAATTTCACGTTTCACATTGTAATTTGATTGGATTAAGCCCTGAATTAAATTCAGCCTTTGAATTGACCCATAATCTATATTTCAATAGTGTATATCACTGTCTAAAAATGGTAAAAAAAAAAAAAAAACATAGCAAAATAACTAGAATTTTTTTGTTGCACATTTGACTTTAAAAACAATATTCATAATTTTTTTGGAAAGGTGGAATTTGAAAGAGATGCTCTTTAGTTATAGTGACAGTATCATTTGACTAATTGTTGATGCCACATAAAAAAATTTTTGATAATGCTCTCTAATTTTCTCTTCAAGGAGTTCATATAATAATAACAATTGTGGTAATTATTAGAGCCAATATTTATCATTTCTGATGTTCCAAGCTCTGTGTTTTCCAAGCACTATCTTCTTTATTTTTACAAACAATACATTGAGATAAATGTTTTTTCCTCCTTTATAGAAGTGAGGCAGCTGAGATTCAGGGAGGTCAGTCACTTGCCTAGGGCATTAGTCGGCAGAGGAGCTGGGCTTTGGAGTGGGTCAGTGCGGTGCCAGAATGTGCCTCTCTACAATTGTGTCCTGGGAACTCCTGTTGTTATGAAATGAAACTGCACAAATGTGGTCACAGCATGTTGGTAAATAAATTAAAATATTGAATATTAAAAAAATAAATAAAAATAAAACTATTGAATACTTCAGCATTTAGAACAGTTGCTGAACATTTCACACTGCATGCATCGTTTATACAGGCATCAGTATTTTTGTGAAGTTGTTTTCCTCCTGTTCAACAACTTAGAAAAAGACACTATCAATCTAACTTTCTCATGGGATCTGTAATTCCCATCAGGCAATGTGAGCAATTTTCCTTTCCTTTTTTATTGCCAGCCACAGTGTGGAGGAAAAATTTGCTTTGGCTTAGCTTTAATTTGCAGGTGTCCTCATCTCAGCAGCACCTATAAATTATATGCCAAGTATTCTGTGCTAACCAGTGAGATAGTGATTTATAAGTTTTATACCTTCATACGAAACATAAGTGAATAGGATTAAATTTTTCCACTAGGGTTGAAAGGTGATTGGCTCCCTTGCTAACTTATATAATCAGGCTGTTAGATGTGTGCGTGTGTTTGTGTGTGTGTTGTGTGTGTGTGTTGGCTCCCTTGCTAACTTATATAATCAGGCTGTTAGATGTGTGCGTGTGTTTGTGTGTGTGTGTTGTGTGTGTGTGTGTGTGTGTGTTAAATGCCTCTCCTACATCTTGAGGGAGGGACATTATAATTCATACATTTGAGTTCTTAAAAACAGAGGTGTGTGGGACTGGGTGTCAGTGAAACATTTTTTCTGGATTTTGGGTACTGATTTTTGGAGGCTAAACTGGTTGAACAATCTGAATAGTTGCATGTATCATAGCAGTAGCTTTAACTTTTCTATATTTTGAGCAGTTTAAATTTAGCATCACACTCAACCGTCATATCATAACCTAAAATTTAGTGTTCATGGATTGGGTTCCAAACCCTATCATGAGATTATTTCCTTCGGGTGTACTTCATATTTAATCACATAAATCTCTAGAAAGTATGATCACTCCTTCTTTCCTTCCTATCTTCCTTTAATAATTCCCTCCCACATTGACTCTGGGCTTGGCTGTATGACCTGCTTTGGCAGATGGAACAAAAGTCAGTGGAACAAGTCATGCAGGTAGAGCCCATGAAGGTGCTTGCACGTTGGAGCTTGGCCTCTCTCCTGCTGCTTTCAAAGACTCTGCTGCCACCCACCATGATGGTAACACGTCTGGTGAACCTGTGAGATATGTGGCAACATGTGGTTCCATTTCTTCCATAGTTCACTTTCTTCTATCATCCTGCCAACTGCCAGTCAACCACTGTTGCTTTGCCTCCCACAGATTTGTCAGCCCTTTTCCCCGGGTGACAGAGCCACAAAGGTTTACTCAAAGCCCATCTCTTCTGAGCAGTGAGAAGCCCCAAAATGGGGTTAATCTCCTGGAACCCTCAAGAACAAGGCATTCCTTCCATTTGGGAAATTAACCACGAATTGGGGTTCTCTTCCCACATTTATTCTCCAGACCAGGAAGTTACAGGAAGGGAACATCGGTGGGGTTATAGTTTAACAATATAGGCTGGTAACATTCAGTAAAACAGGCAAGATGACATTCCATAAGGCAATTTAAGTGATCCACCAACAAAAGCTTGATCTTAGGAAACATTTTCTTTTCTACATACTTCCTACAGTGATTTCTTTAGTATATTTAAACAGCATTCAAGCAGTTTTCTTAACATATCTAAAGAGCAATCAGTAGGTTAAATAGTCAATAGTCACTCAAGCCGGAATCAAACCAGCAACCTAACACAGTCAAAGTACACAATCCCATCCCTAAATAGTGATTAGAATTGATTAGATGGCTTTTGCCAAACTTATCTGTGGACTTTCATCCCCTACTCAAGAGCCTTTTGGCTCATTCATGTATTACCTAAAAATCCTATTTTAAGATCAAAGGAGAATCAAGATTTCTAACCCAGTACAAACCACCAGCTGTGCCATGGTATAAGACCACAGACAGCCAGCAGACAGCACACCTATGAGGGAGGCCAGCAGACACTCCTGGAACAGGAGGTGAGCCGTCCCAGCTAAGCAAAGCCCAAATGTGGGCACCAAGCTTTGAGGTGTTTTGTTAAGCAGCAAATTATAACTGCTATACATGAGTTACTTCTTTTTGTTTTCTTTTTCTATGGATTCATGCTTAAATAAGGGACGTCTGTCCAGGCCATAAGCTCCTTTACATAGCTCTTATAACACCATGACTGTCTCTCAAAAGAAGAAATTATGATCCAACTCAGAGTGTCTTCCCATCTGTAATCTCTCCAGGAAGCATTCTTGAAGCTGATGGCATGAGGGTTTCTCCCTACTGTAGGTCCTACACTTACCTAGTCTTATCATGGATGCTTTGGTGTCCTCTGATGGCAACTGTCAAGCAGCATCTCAGTTGCATTCTTTTGGCATGGAAGTAAGGATTGCTGCGGTGGAGCTTACAGCATATATGGTAACATTGCCCCCGAACTTGGAACTTTCCCTTTTTTCTTACCAAAGTATAAAATTGACTTGAATACATAAATTAAATTTCTTTTAAGCTACTATTTCATCAGGAGCTTACAGCATATATGGTAACATTGCCCCCGAACTTGGAACTTTCCCTTTTTTCTTACCCAAGTATAAAATTGACTTGAATACATAAATTAAATTTCTTTTAAGCTACTTTTTCATCGTTTATTATGTTTAAGCTCCAAAATGTAGTATTAAGGAATTATTATTAAATGTTCTCTCGACCTTCTCATTTCTTGTTTTAGAAAGAAGTATGGTTTATGTGTGGCAGAGAACAAACCCCAGATTAAGCAAATCTCTGGCTATGTATTATTTAATGTAGTATATCTCCCACATGTAACAAGGCAAATCCTAAAAAAAAGAAGAAAATACAGGAGGATGAAATAAGGGATGGAAGGCCATATTAACAAGATAAAAGACTTTGAGTAAGTAATTCATTGAATGCTTCCACGTATGTATTTTATTTCTTTCTCACCATATCCTGATGATGTAGGCATTTTAACATCATTTTGGAGAAATACAACAAAGTTGTATAAAGACTTTATAATTGCTCGTGACCCTATTGACAGAAAGTAGTGAGAACAAGGTTTTCATGTCCTTGACCTCTGCCCTCTGTTACAGAGAACTCATTAAGAAGACCCCTGAAACCTGCAATGTAAGGAAAAGATACACATCATATGCTAAGAATTACATGTGTCAGCAGCTGCAGAAATTCACATGCTGAAGCCCTAATCGTGACTGTGTCTAGAGATAGGGTCTTTAGGAAGTAATTGAGGTTAAATGATATTACGGTGTGACTCGTGGACTTAATCAGCCATGTCAGCAGAAGCTAGGAATAAAGATGAGATTATACCAGCAAAGACACCAGCAGTTTGAATTGAAGGGGACAGAGAAAGCTGGACAGAATGAAGGAAGGCTCTCGGCCTTCTTAGATCCTACAGGATCAATCATACCATGGAGCTATTCAATTGTGAATGTGTGTTATTTTTCAAGAAAAGTAAAGACTGACCCCAAAGGTGATTCAGAAAGGTCAGAACTGCCTTATTGATTTCCAAGAGTGGGGCCACCAAGCCTCTGACCAAAGCCTGTGGGCCAGGACCAATGTCCCAGTGGGTTCTAAAGGTGGGAATGCCACCCCAGTGGATCTGGAAGGTGTAAAAATAGATGTTAAACATAACTATAAGTGCATTACTATGAGCATACCACCTAATAAAATGATAAATACCTTAAAAAATATAATTAAAGAGTAAAGGACATTATAGTCAATATAAATTGATGAAATGAAATTTGTCTTCTAACTTGTGATTTTGAAATAAAAATAATCAGTGTTTCCACAACCTTTTTTTGCTTGCATTTATAAAATAGGAGGCAGTGAACAAGAGGATGAAGCAAATAATAACGGAAACAGGAGTGACAGTGGCTGTGCCCTTCTGAGTTGTGGCAGCAGGTGCACACAAATAACAACCTGGAATACTCACGACCTTGGATGTTTGCTTTTGTTTATGGACTATACAGGGTGCTTACTTTCTGCTTTTCTACGGTGGCAATAACCAATCTTTTTCCTCAGTATTTATGGTGCTTTTCTTTTCTTTTTTTTTAGGATTATTTTATACTTGGCAGTATCTAACTGTTGTGTCTGGAATTTAAATAGAAGAAACTGTACTTTAGCCTTAGCTGACTCAAAGAAGCCAAGCTCACCATGGAATGGAGGGTGATTATCCTCAGAAGAGTAAAATAGAAGGGTTCTCTTACTGAATATTATTATGACTTAGGTGCCTTTCATATATCATCTTATGCCATCCTCAAAACAACCCTGGGAAGTAGGAGTTATAATGCTCAGTTTGCAGCTGAGGAAGCAATAGGAATGGAAC
>NW_007730733.1:138272-139247 GCF_000696425.1 Galeopterus variegatus | reverse complement strand
ACCCTGGGAAGTAGGAGTTATAATGCTCAGTTTGCAGCTGAGGAAGCAATAGGAATGGAACAGTTTTCAAATTTGGATTGTCTGGGTTCAGATCCCATGGTGGATGGGCTGACTACTTAATAACTGGCTGCTGAATTTTTAAATGCCATTTACCATACTATAAAAAACATGACATTTTTAGGGATATTTTACAAAAGTTGTGCAAGATCTTTCTGTGCAGTAAATCTAAAAAACAAAAAATAATATGAGATAAAATACAGAAGGCATAAATAAAGGGAGACGTGTGTGAGCTCAGCTCTTGAGTCATAGAATCAAAACAATTAAGATGTCAATTCTCACCACATTAATCTATAGCTTTAATAAAATGCCAATCATATTTCAGCAGAATTTATGTCATAGAAATTGGCAAACATTATAAATGTCACATGGAAATGCAAAGGACCCTAAATAACCAAAACAACTTTGGAAATGAAGAACAAAGTTAGAAGAATAAAATTACCTACATTCCAGATTCAATATAATTTCACAGTTATCAAGAAAGTGTGGTATTAGCAGAAAAATACAAGAACAAATTAGTGGAAGAGAAAAGAAAGTCCAAAAATAGATGCAGACATGTCTGTAAAACTGATTTTCAATAAAGGTACAAAAATAATTCAGTGGAGAAATGATAAGCTTTTCAATACGTGTTACTAGAAAAATTTCATATGCATTTATAAAAGAATTATGATATGTACTTTGCCCAATGTAAAAAACATTAACTATATATAATCATAGACCTATATGTAAAACGTAGAATTATAAAACTTCAGGAATAAAATCTTTGTAATCTTCAGTTAGGTAAAGATTTCTCAGATATGACACTTAAAACATGATTTATAAAATACCTAATTTATAGGGTTTTTTTTTTTTTGTCCTTTGTCTTTTTCCGTGTCTGGCAACGGATCGCAACCTTCAGTGTTGCCCCCGTACCGGACC
>NW_007730733.1:133561-137641 GCF_000696425.1 Galeopterus variegatus | reverse complement strand
GGGAGTGCCGCCGCACTTCCCAAGCGGCGCACTTATCCAGTGCGCCACCGGGCCGGCCCAAAATTTATAGTTTTAACTTCAAAATTAAAACCTTGTGTTCTTTGAAAGAACTGTTAAAAAATGATGACAAATCATCTTACTGGAGAAAACATTTGCAAATTATGTCTGATTAAGGACTTATATCTAAAATATAATGAATTCTCAAAATTGAATAAAAAATAAAGAAAAACCCAATAAAAATTGTCAAAAAATTTGAACAAATTCTTCACCAAAGAAACTATACAGATGAGCACATGAAAAGATCATTAATCATGAGGAAAATGCAAATTAAAACTGCAATTAGATGATACTGCACACCTATTAGAATGGCTAAAATTAAAGAGTTGGGTTTAATAGCATGGGAGGAGCTGTAACACTCATATATAGGTGGTGACAATATCAAATGTTACAACCACTTTGGAAAACAGTTTGGCAGTTGCTTAAAAAGTTAAACATTCACCTGCAAAATTATCCAGACACACCAGTCCTAGATATTTATCCAAAACAAACGAAAGCATATGCTCATACAAAGACTCATACAAAAATGTTCATAGTAGCCTTAGTTACAGTGGCAAAAATCTGTAAACAATGTAAATGTCCATCAATATGTACACAGATAAAGATATTTTGATATGCCCACATTATGGAACCCTGCTCAGCGATGAAAAAGAATGAGCTGCTCATCTATGCATCAAAGTACATGAGACTCATAATAGTTGTGCTGAGTGAAAGAAAACAAACAAAAAAGATTCTGTCCTATTCTGTATGCTTTTATTTATATAAACTTCTAGAAAATGCCAGCTAATCTATAGTGACAGAAAGCAGACTAGTAATTGCCTGGGGATGGTGTGTTGCAGAAGGAGAAAGATTACCATGGGGCAATAGGAGAGGTTATGTGTGATGGGTAAGATAATTATTTTGATTCTGGTGATGGTTTCATGGATGTATACCTATGTCAAAATTTATGTAGTCATATACTTCAATTATGTACAGTTTACTCTATATCCATCATATGTCAATAAAGCTGTAAATAGAATTCCAAAGTGTCCCTATTTTAATATTATAGTATCTCAGGCAAACATTTGCATTCAAATTAGCAATTATTAATAATTTCAGTTTTAGCTAAGGTCAAAGTATGTAAATAAAATTTTACATACAAAACAATACTCAAGATGAAACATCACAATCTTTTACTAAATTTACAAAGACAGGTCCCATATTCTCAGGTGTCAATAGAAGAAGATGATATTCAGATCATGCAACATGCATTCCAGTACACAAGACATCTGGCTACCAAAATTCAGTAGAAACATTCCTCTGCTGTGCCTGGCTTGTCATGAATTAGGAGAACACTAATTAAGGGAAAGTATAGAGATTAAGTGTTTTAGAAAATGAAAGGCCCTTAACTTTGCTTTGTAAAGAAAGAATATCGATAATTTTTAAAAAACGAACAAAACAAAGAATTTTTTTTGCCTTTTGTAATGGTTCTCACTTCTGTCTTAATTATATTTAGCATTTATTTGCTTTTGTCTTTTATTTGTAACAGCTACACACACACACAAAAGTGCACACACACAAACACATGTGTGCTTGCGCTTTAGTTTGGTTCAGAATGGCTCATCACCTTTTAATTATTTCAAATGTCACAGCATTTTTTCTTATATTATATTCTTCCCAATCTTATAAAATCAGGGTATATTAGCAGTTTTGCATAAGCCAAAGATTGAATTAAATGATCGTCTCAACTCTTCTAAAAGTAAATACATTTTAAGGGTATAATTATTCTAAGATATGTGCCTCCTGAGATGCTTATTTAATGAATACATCAAAGATCAGGGTCCAGGAGGCAAGCAGGAAAAAAACGGATAAAGAATCAAGTTTTATATTTTAAAATCTGCTAGGCTGAAATCCACAGCTGAAATTGCACAAGATGGATATATTCTTGTTCTAGCCATGTGATCTGTCACATACGGTAGCTAGGTTGAGAGTTTTCTTCATTACCTGGATTCATTACTAGTTATTAGCTATGAAGGAGTGGTTCTTTAAATCTCTCTGAGCCTGATTTTCCTAATTTTAATCTGAGAAAAATGCAATCTATTTTGTTTTAGAGGAATAAATAAAAGATTACAGGAGCAGCACAATAAATTATGGTTGTGGTCCATCATAAAATGACTCTCCCAGGGTACACATCTGCGCTGACCCTGCCTGTCTCTGAGATTCCACATGGCAGTTGAGGACACAGCACCCCAGCTGTGGAAGGGGACAGCTCACCACAGACGGGTACCTCACCATTAGTGCAGAGATTGGTCTAGGGAGCGAGCATGGAAATGAAGATGATTCATGAACCCCTCTTCTCAGATTTCTCTAACTGTGACAGGGAGAGAAACTTCTCTCTCAGGAGATGTGAGCCTGAATCTACCAATGACCTTGTCATTTGGGGCATTAGAATAACTCTGTCTGCAGTCGGAAAGAATGTGTCTGGTCCATATGGAGATTCAGAGCAGTGTCATTTGTGGAAGTGGCATTTGACTCCAGAGTCCTGTTTCTAAGGAATGCAGAGATTTGCTGAGGTCTGAAGAACTGGACTGTCATATCAGGACAACAAATGAGGGACATCAACCCCAAGGAAACCAAGTACAAGAGGCCGTGTTCACAGAACAGTTGGAGGTCAAAAGTCTAATGTTGAGAACATGTTGATTTCTGCGGCCCCCGATTATTTAACCTTTCCTTCATTTTTGAGAACCAATATTGCCATTCCAATGCACTATCTTTTTTACTTAAATCATCTCTATTTAGGTTTTTGACAAAAAGTTTTCTGACAAATGTATTCTGTTTTCAATAACTACTGAAATACCTTGCATGGGATAAGTGTTTAAACGTGTTCTAAGCATTCTTTGTTTAACTATCATGACGAATAATTTAATTCAAATTACTTACAGATGCTGTAACTACTCCATAGAATAAGAATGGGCCCCCACCCAAAATTTGGTTCAGCAGTTGAGTTTGACAAAGCCACATGCACACCAGAGGGCATGAAACATTGCATTACTTACACGGTGATGCTTCCTGGGGACAGTAGGACAGGCCTTCAGAGCTAGCCTGAAAATGGCTCCAGAGAGCAGGGAGAGAGATCGGTTTGGGGTTTTGATGTTGGTCAGGGGGTGGGGCTGGGATGAGGCTTTTCCTGTAGATGGAGGCTGGGACTTGGACGATTTGAACTTCCTGCCGGAGTGGAAGGAGAGAGTAGTTGGACGTTCTCATCCACCTGCCCAGACGTGAGAAGGAGAAGCGGAGGTGAGGCACAAAAGCACCAGCAGACAAAGGGACAGAATAAATCCCTTCCCTGAGTGATGCAGGCTCTGAAGGGAGCATCTGCTTCATGTCAGACCATGGATGGCTGAGACTTGTCCTGGTCAGCGACTTACATACACTACGTGGTTTATCAACATGTGGACTGTTCAGCCATAACAGAAAGTTCACTCCGATATCAATTAAATAGGCTAAGAAGTGTTAAGCTAATAGTCTCAATTTAAAAGTTCTGTGTAGAAATATTGAATGTGTTCAGTTCTTTTCTCTATGTATTTATTAGCATTTGAGTGGGATATAAATGTGCTGGTGAAGTTGGAAAGCCTTTAGTTTAGACACTAAATCTGGGACTATAGTCACCTCAGTCTTAATGTATGCGTACCTCAGAAGTGAATCAGATTTTATATTTCTGTATATTTTTTACATGTATAATGTATAAGGGCACTTCAAAAAGTTTATGGAAAAATAGAATTGAAGGATAATACAATGTATCCATGAGCTATTTGAAGTACCCTCATGTGAGTAAGTGGGTTAAGTATAATAATAGAGATATGAGGAGAAAATAACTAAGCACACACACAAATGTTCAGATATGGTTGTGTAAGACTACACTAATAGTGTAAGTCCTACTGGCCGAGACGTCACATCTCACAGAGACCAAGAGACAGAGATCGTTGCAATCAAGCAAGAGGTTTTTATTCCAGCATGCTGGGGTCGCTCCATTTTCAGGACAGA
>NW_007730733.1:125368-132812 GCF_000696425.1 Galeopterus variegatus | reverse complement strand
GTTGTATACAGCTTATTGGTCACTTGAGGTGACTTTTAAATTCATTGGTGGCTTTCAGTGCAGTGGTATACAGACGAGGAACTGGGGAATTGCCCAACAGCCCACCCGTCGTGTGGTTAGGCCCTTCCCGGAACTGGGTGAACTTTGGGCAGTTTGGAAAGTCCTTTATCTGCCCTTACCAGAAAGTCCCACCTGCAGGGCCTTGTAAAACCTTGCACAAGCTAATTACAGAAGCAGAAAAGCTAGTCAGTTAATATTTAAGGGTGGGGGAAGGGGTTCAGGTCCATTCAGGTCCACAGTTGTGGGCATTCGAAGGGCTTTAAGGAGACATGGTGTGTAGTTGGCCATTAAAGAAAAATAGGAGTTTCTTCTTGGAGCATGCCTAGCATGGGGGTTTATTGCAGATAACAGAAAAGACACAAAATCATGACAGGACAGGAACTTTGATTGGGACTGAGCTAATGGTATCTGGAAAACAAAGATAAGAGCAAATTCTTCTCTTGATGAAGGAAAGAGATAAAATATAGGTGAAAATAAGAAATTTTCAAGTGAAGAAAAATTGAAAATAATTAAAAATGCAAATATTTGATATGAATATACAAAAAATGATAAAATTAAAGCAAGGATGACAGTGTGAGAAGCATGGCAGTGAGTTGGACTGGTGAAAATATGAAAAGGAGACCACTAAACTACAAATTCACTGAGGTCTAAGGTTATTAGATATGATTTTCTCCTAAAACTACTTTTCATTTATATGACATTTTTCCCACTGCTAGGCAGCCTGGTAGCAGAAGGAAAGAAAATGGAAATGTTCTTTTATAGAAATAAGTGGACTCTTCTGAGCAGTATCCACAGAAAAGACTGGTTTTGGAGGTATAGCCATTGCCTTTCAGATGGAGCAAGGCTTGGGTGGGTGAGGCTGGGCTGTCTGTGTGTAATGGGTCCAGGGATCATATATTGGGGTACAGATGAGATGGGGGTAAATCAGGCAGAAGGGAGAAATCCTGAAATATGAAAGCCTGTGGCCAGAAAGAGGAATTTTGGGTTGAGAGATAAGGGGAATAGAGAATTAAAAATAATGTAATAGGTGCTCGGTATCCATCTGAAAGAAATTAATTAAGTGACAAGTTGAAGTTTGCTTTATGCAAATACATGTGCATTAACATAAAGTATCTACCTTGCCTTGCCTGCAGCATGCTTTGAAATTGCAATTTTGAATATAATTCATCAATTCTAACAGTTTGAGACCGAACTATGAAAATGTTTCAGTGAATTCTGTTTCTCTGTGAAAGCCAAGATATCTCCTTTGCATCACTGAAATTGAGATGAACATTTTTTCTCTGTATGATTATGTTTATTTACCCTGTGTCGTGACAGCAGAGGAACTGTTTGAGACTGATGTTTTTAATTGGGTTATATGGTATCCATCACTTTAGGCTCTTAAGGACTCATGAGTTAAAAAAAAAAAGAAATTTTTTTAAACTGTAGAAAATATACTAGTAGAAGGAATCTTACTACCCCTATTTCTTTTTTCTTAATAATTTTTCTTTTTTAATTTATCAACATATAATGTAGTGAATTTTCATATCTGCTACCCCTTTTTCAATTGTTACTCTTTATCTGACATGTATAATAACATATAAGAAGGTGCTAACCAGTTGGACATGGGGACATGCCTCAGAGACAAGCAGAAGACGCATGTGACGCAGTGGCCAGGCTTAGATACTGGAGCCAACAACTTAACCCTTCAGTGCCTCAGTTTCCTTGTCTGCACAACAGGATCAGTGATAGTCACAGCATTGTTATAAAACCAAGTGAGTCACTATTTGTAAGGTGCTCAGGACACGGGAACATGGTAATTACTACTCAGAGTTTTGCATGACAGGAAAACTGAGCTGATAAGTTAATAGTCACATCTCAGTCTCGCCAGCACTGAGTTAGACACCATCACATATTAAGACTGAATGGCTTCTACACACCAAACTCTGATATGGTCACTTCTAATTGCCCACTAAGAGCCATGATCATCAACAGATGAAAGCTGATAGGCATCTAAAAATTAAACCAAGGGAAATAATACTGCCAGAAACTCTGAGGACTTGCAATAGGTACAAAGTCAGGGAGCAGTATGGGACCTACTTGGTATTCATGACACAAAACAAAATCCACACTTCTTGGATTGTCTTGAGTTATCCTGGGTCAAATGTAACCAGAAAACTAGGCAGCTCTTCTCTACTGAGTAAGAGTGCTTTTGAGACTGTTTTCATATGTTTTTTGATTACCCTCATCTTTGTAAATCCTTTCAGAGATCACAAATCTCAGAAATCACCTGGGAAACAGATAGAGGGAGGGGTGATGAACCATATTGTTACCTGGAAGGTAGAATCTTTACAAGTAAAATAGCTAGGCAGAGGGATGTTACGGATTGCATTTTTTCTAAACTGTATCATTTCAGCATAAGAAAGTAATCAGCCGTTTATGCAGAAAACCAGAAAAAGTATACAAATTAGCTTTCGTCCCTACACTGTGGCTGTTCAGGGAACTGGGTATTTGAAGATGCTCTCGTGGTGTGAATCTGATACTCAAATTTAGTCGAGCCTCATGCACACGGCTTGTATATTAGTAAATGTGAGTATGGATCACAAAGAGATCGTTATGAGAGGGCAGGAGTGTGAGAACCCCACAAACACAGGCATGCACACACTGGGGCTTCTGAAAAAAATACACAGCCATGTACAAAGCAAATCCCATCCAAGGACACGTGCTCCTCTAAAAGTGTTACATCCTAAGACTGAGAAGTACTCCCCAAATTGTTTGGCACACCCAAAAGAATCCAAAATGATGTGGTATTTATTCCTTCATTTTCCTGGTTTAATAAGTATTTGTTGAGCACTAATTTGTGCAAGCCACTGTGACAGAATGTGAAATTCAGCAGTGAACGAAATCCTGCTCTTGAGGAGCTTGTGTTTTAGTGAGTAAACAAAGTATCTCACTGCACTCCTTTTTACTACTTCTTACGCATTGCTTTTATGTATTTCTTCAACAATTAATGTTGATCATTAAGCATGCATCTGGCCCTGTGCTTTTTGCTCTTGAACTGTTATTTTTTTGCTGTTTTATGTTGAACTTGAGATCTAGTGGATGAGATAGACTAAAAATTAAATACGAAAGTAAAATTAAAATTGGGATTATTCTTAGGAAGAAAACAGACATAATTCTATGAAAGTTTATGGAAGTGTGATTTGACCAGAGATTCAATGGAATAAAAATAGTTTACTAAATAGTGGGAGAAGAGAGGTCTTAGGTGTGTAGACAGAGAGAAGAGCATGTGGGAAGAAAGAAAAAAAGTTGTGGTGACAATGAATTTGAGACATTGGAAGAGATACAAAGACCAGAAACAGATCAAGTAATTTCATAACAGCTGCAAGGCTATCACCACTTCATTTCTACAAGTCAATGTACAGTAGCAGAACATAAATAAGTACCCAGATTTTCAGTGGACACCTGGTTTCCCTCTGTTTTCCATACTTGTTTCCAGCCATGTGTGAAGACATGACTGTTACACTGTATATTAGGGAAGGTGAAGGGGTATTTTCATTTCCTAAAAAGAGCCACCTCACTCAAACCATTGTCCCTTCTCCCATTTTCTTCCCAGTGCTTGCAGTGTGAACATCATGGATTCACACAAAGCAATGAAGACAATGCTCTAGGCACGCCAACTGGAAACCTACAAGAGGCCTGGATGCTTATGGAGTTCATGGAGCAAAGGCATCGCCTGGTCCCGGGCTACAGACCTCCATGCTTCTGTTCCAGGGAGAAGTAAGCCCCAGTATTGTTTACACCACTATTATCTGAGTTGCACTCACTCTTGGCCACACGCAATCTTAATCAATGCAGAATTTGATACTGAAAGTATGGCAGTGTAAGTCACAGTGGTGAAGAATTGGTAAAATGTTTTCTTATCTAACTCTGCAAGATGTTGGAAAAATGGTGAGGAAAAATAATCAAAATTTTGTTGTGCGTTGGACACTTCTTCAATATTCTACCCATCCCAGGATGTGATCTTTTACTATTTCTGCCCAGAAAGACATGGTGACTCCTATGGAATCAATGACACTGTTTTTTCTTTAGTAAATACGAGTCAGATTGCACTTTTTGTTCATGTTCCATAATTACATACTGTCTGTGCAAGGAAGCTGATTTATATTTTAATATGTAGTTTTCTTGTTTACAAAGAACCACATCTGGGCATCATGAAAAGTCCTGGGTCTTGCTGAATGCAATTTGAAATGGAACTTCAGCATTCTGTCACACAGAATTGAGTTGATATGTTTTACACACAGAAAAACAGAATTAAGAAATAGACTTTTATTATAGTCAGAGACATACGCACCCACACACACCAAACCACATACACACCAGATAAAACTCTCTCAAAACATTAAGCAGAATTATCACCCTCCAAGAAAAATGTAATCTAGAAAATGTAATCAATAGAAAGACATGTGAGTAGATCAGTGATTTTTAAATGACTAAATACACACATACTCGGATGACTACTTTTGAAAATGTTGCTAGACCTACACATTTTACAAGATTGTGGCGTTTTTTGTCCAAATAGTTTTATGAAACAAGGAGAAAAGTAATATCAAAGCATGAAAAAATAATAAACATATTTAAAACAATGTTTTTTGGATAAGCTTAATTTGCCATGTGAATACAGTGAATGTAGAAGCAGCCACATCAGTACCAAACTGCAGATACTGAAGAATCAGTAAAATTGGAAGTTGAAAGACTTGGATATGTGAAGATTTCTTCCAACCAAAGAGCATAGGAAAAAAGACATTCTGGGCACAATGATCTCAGGCAGGAAGCATTAGTAGATGGCTTTCACTTTGGGGGAGATTCTCATTTCCCCAGTTTTCATGACTTACATAGACTTGTTCCATCATCGATAACGTCCCTTGTCTGAGGTAGGGACACAGGAAGGGATTGGAATGGAAGAGTAGTCAGCACTGGCATCCGAGGGTGGTCATTAAAGATGCCCACAGCAGGGACTGGAAGGGTAGATGCTGCCACAGGACATCAAGGGAGCCTTTGTGTTCAATAAGGGTCAAACTGGGAAAGTGAAGCCCGGGAAGAAAAGCACAGGAATGGGTGGAGAGTTTGGCAGCTGGTGGGTGAGGAGGATGATTTCTGAAGGCTGGAAAGTGTGAAAATGAATAATTTATATAGAGGATTGGGGGAGAGTTGGTGTATGGCCCCAACTGAAGAGGATGAGGCGCCTTGGGGATCACAGTGTTGACAAGTTGGGATGCACCAGGCATCCATTTGCAAGAACAAAGTTCTCAGAAAGGACGGTCTTGTGCAGCCACCACACACCACCCTGGTCCCCACACACACCTTCCTACCTTTGTTCTTAAATGGGCTGTATGCACCATCATGACAAAATTGAGAGAAAATGCCTATAAATGTACTAGAAGACATCAGTGAAGTTGGTAGGAGGAAGATTTCTATACCATGAGTGTGACTTTTAAGAACATCCTGAAAGAAAGCTTGAAAAATCTTCACAAATTGATGTCTGCTCAACAGTACTGTAGTGGCCAGTGAAACAAGAATTACCATGGGCTATACAGAAGACAGTATATCCCTAGGACGATATGACATAAGATGACATATCTGATAGTGCCATCCATATTCCAGTAAAAAAAAGTGGCTCAATAGTTGATACTATTGTTGATAACATCATGTTATTTATATTTCTAAAGCTCTGGGTGTACGCACCTTCCCTGAAAGTTATCATTCCATTAAGTGCACAGTGTGTAGTCTATACTTATCTACTAATCCTCTTTTTCTTTAAACTAGTGTGAACTAAAATAAAATTAAAAAAATAAAATAATAGGTGAGGTAGCCAAGCAATCTCTGCGTCTGCTGACAAGGTGTTCAGCAGGATGAGTGGAGAAGGAATCAGCCTTGCAGGATGGAGTCCACGTATACATCATACCCAGAGCTGAGCATCTCGTAGCCTATCAACATCTACTCGTGTTCCCAGCAAATGTGTGCTTCCCTGACACTTTTCTTTGCCTATCCAAAATAACCTCCCTCCTTCTCACTTGTCAGGTCCTGTGTGCCTTCCAGGATGTGGCTAAAATAATACTACCTCATTAAGCTTTTCTAACTACTCCCACCTCCCTCTAATGGGGTCTTTTCTTTTGTTTGAGTTTTATTTTTTGTTACCTTACTTTGTGGATTAGACCCAGGAAATCTGGGTTAGAATTGTGCACACAATAGGATATCTATTTAAAAAGGAAAAAAATAAAGTATTGATTTGTGCCAGTAACAATGTATTTGATTAAGCTAAACTTTATAATAGAGAAACAAATTTAGCAAAATTCATTTTAATTTTGTAAAGGGAATTTCACTGGTATAAAGACCCCACGGTTAAGTATGGAAAATTATAACTAATTGACATTGAGAAGACAATACTGAAAATGTGAAATATTTTCAAGTTACAAATTGAAAATATTGAAGATAATTGTCTTATTAACCTATCACATATTGCATTGAAATATCTCATCACTGCATGGTTAAATTACTGATGTTCATATTTTATACATTTTAGAAAAATCTTCCAATAAATTTTCTGAATGTTTAAGAAACAAAGGTAATTCACACCATGTATAAAATTACCCCTATCTTTATATAACAGCCTTTTTTAGTCCGTGCTCCTTTTTTCCTCTTCTGTTATCAAGCTTTTGTAAGAAAG
Source organism: Galeopterus variegatus (assembly GCF_000696425.1). NCBI lineage: Eukaryota > Metazoa > Chordata > Mammalia > Dermoptera > Cynocephalidae > Galeopterus > Galeopterus variegatus. The sequence continues at coordinate 126,046 of NW_007730733.1, read as the reverse complement.
GTATGAGAAGATGGAGAAGATTAAGGCAGGGGAGTTTAGAAATATTGCCAGATATTGATTTGACTTTAGGTCATTTTGTTTGCCTATCTTTTCTCTGCATTTTCTCTTTTCTGACTTTCGTCTTGGTGCTAAAGAATCCTGTGACTCACTGTTGGCTTATTTGCAATGAAAGCCATCTGGTAAAATGCCACCTATTTGAAATGAAATTCTTAGCCTGGTCTCTTCCATAGGCAGTTGATCACAGGAGATAAGCTCCTCGTAGGTTAAATGGGAATCACAGCACGGTTCTCTCTATGACACCCACGCTCCCCCCATCGAAGCTGCCATCTAGGATTTAATAGTTAATAATTACTCGTGGAGAACAAGTTCATTTCTCATAACTGCAGAAGTCGAGTCTTCTGATTAATAACAAGCTTCCTTGTTATAATGACATTGGCCATTTAACATACTTAGGTATTAGGTGGATTTACATTTCTAGAAAGTTAAAGAAGTTATATTTCACTTTCTTATGCTTGTAGAAATGACATGAATGGGTGGGGGAAAGAACTGAAGCAAGCTTACTTCTACTTAAATTTCAAATAAACGTTTCACAGAGATGAATTAAATAGTTTTAATGATCAAACGACCATCCTTGATTTATTTTAGAATGAAAATATAAATCCAATATGAAATCTAATG
>NW_007730733.1:123951-124583 GCF_000696425.1 Galeopterus variegatus | reverse complement strand
CCCCCCCTTTTCAGTTTTAAATAGGTTCTGTTGTCTTCCCAATGTGGAAGCTGACGTTCCAGCTCTTTCATGCACACCCACATCCGTGGCACGAGTACACACTCACCTCGTTCCCTTCACCCCAGGTTAGGTTCTATTTCGTTGTTGTTGCTTAGTCAGTGGTTGTAATATTATGACTACCTGAAGTTTTTCACAGCTGTGCCAAATAATATACCATAATTACACTCCTTTTACATATTTTTAACTTGGGGCTTATAAGTGTCTTGTGTTTTACTTTAATTATGATGTTTTATACTCTTTGAAAAAAATGCACTTAAATATTTTCAAATAACCTGAGTAACTGGCTGATTTTTACCCCCTAGGGCCAGCTGTGCGATTCCGCTGGTCTTGCCTTGATCTATGGCCTGCGACTCTCCTTAACTTTCCCTTAACAATCCTCCGGGGCAGGCCCTTCATTCTTCTGTCATATTCCATGTCGCCTTTCTGGCCAATTTCCTTCTCTTTCTGGCAGTGGGGGTAGGGAGGGTGAGGATAGGCATCCTCTGGTACCTTATAGATTAATTTTCATGAAATGCATATTTTTGGAGATCTGTACATGTCTGAAAACGTTTTAATTCAAAATAGAGTTTAGA
>NW_007730733.1:121024-122917 GCF_000696425.1 Galeopterus variegatus | reverse complement strand
GCTGGCTGCTGAAGGCCTGGGAAGGAACCTACCACCCCCTCCTGCAGACGATCTTCCTTCTATAAGTGCTGGTCAGCAGCCTTAACCTTCGCCATGTGTCTGCTGCCTCCGATTCCCAAGCCTTGCTGATCCTCCACAGGAGGAGCCCGCTGGTCTCCACGGCCTTCCCAGGACTTCCCTCCAGTTTTCCAAGACAGTTGTTGTCATCCTTCTACACCGTTGTACCCCAAACTGTGTTGTTATCTTTGGGGGCTGTAACCTCCTTCTTAGGTGTTTCTTTTCCTTGAGGATGTAATCCTTTACTCCTTTCAGTGAGGTTTTTAGAGAAAGCAGATATAATCACATGAGTTCCAGCTGCTGTGTATAACCACAGGCATGTATGTCTATAGATCCCATCATTTTATATATGAAGTAAAGTTGGCTCCAGGCTGTCAACCAACACTGGGTTGCCCCATGAAGTTTAAGTGGCTCCACTAGTGAAAAAGAAAATCAGACCCCAAAATGCAGAGAACCGTGTTAGCCTTGACACTCCACAGAGGTAGTTCTCAGTGCTTGATCCTGAGATCTACTAAATCAGAAGCTCTGGAGAGGGGTGCAAGGAGCTGCCCTGTGTGAGCCCTGGGCCAGCAGGTGCCCCACCCAGCAGGTGCCCCACCTAGCAGGTGCCACACCCAGCAGGTGCCCTCCCCACCAGCAGGTGCCCCACCCAGCAGGTGCCCTCCCCTCGAGCAGGTGTGCTGATTTCCTGTGTTCATGGGCCACACATTCCCATGCATGTGTAGAGATTTTGCTGATATATACTTTTCTGACTCATGTTTCATATTGGATTGCTGTTTCTGAATGGGTTGTATCTCTCCATACTTCTATACTGTTTACATACCCACACAAACCTTATGAAATGTGAGATATTTTATTCTATTTAAAATATTATATTTACTTTCATTAATTGAAGGATGGTGGTAACCTGGACCATAGATTGTAAAATTCTTCCCAGTTTTCTTCTGTGGTTGTTCCATATAATTTTTTCCTGGTCTTCAGGAGCCTTCCAATTTGGTCAATTTTACCACAATTTCTCAAATTTGAATTCATCATTCTCTTAACAAGCAATTTAAATAATCAAGTTTACTTTGAATTTTGATTTCCACACTGTAGGTTATAAGTTATTTCTAGATAAACAACACCATTTCAGGATTTTTGTGGTAATTCTCGTAACAAAGAAAAAGCATTACATGTTCCTTTTTATTCAGTTATAATGAAAAAAGAAAATGCTGGCTCTCTGTTTCCAACACAGAACTGGATGGTGAGTTTTAAACTTAGAAATAGATATGATAGATAATAGAAAATTACATAGATAGACATAGTTTTTTTTTTTTTAAAGCAAATGCAATGTGATTGTTTCAGGTGTTTAGTAATGTCATCCTATTACCATAAAATTTTTTTTTTCAGGGATGAAAATGGCATTATTTAAATCTTTACTATTTCTGAAAAGCTGTGGTTGCTTCACCAATGAAATGCCCTGTCCAAACTATGGTTTTCTTCTTTTTCTTCTTTCTAAAATTCATTCCAAACTTAGGCTGAGAGAAAATACAAGAAAATGAGAAGCAAAATTATACTTTTAGGGACTTTTCATTAACGGTTTTCAAAGTTACACCCTCATCATTCATTATCACTCAGGGGTCAAAGAGGGTTAGGATATGGTTATTTCAACAGAATCTTGCTATTCCAGTGAAGTAATAAAAATGAAATATAAGTTCCTTAATGGAACAAAAAATGATACGCAAGGTAGATGAGAGCAAAGTAAACAACTGTGCAGTGATGTTGATGGAGGTGGCGTCATATGTGGGACAGAAATGACAGTGGTGGATGGGTGTTTTTATGGCAGGAATAAAGTAA
>NW_007730733.1:111990-120289 GCF_000696425.1 Galeopterus variegatus | reverse complement strand
GACCATGTTTTACAGCATGTGTCAGCCAAAGCTATTGTTCGGTTGACTTTATATTTCATGTAAAACATATTTTAAAATTAAAAAAAAATAAAAAGAGTGTTGTTAGCATAAGACAATCTCACAGAGCCAAGCAAAATCCTATCTTTGAAAAGCAAAATCCATTGTTCGTGAGTGTGCAATGTGGTTATCTTTGGTAAAACATATCTCGTCACTTCTTCTCTTAATGGGTAATCCTAGGTTAGTGATGGTTTGGAAAATAATTTAATAACCTTAGTGAATACCCTCCAGAGTTAGGAAATATTATTAAACCTGAAATGGGTCATGAGGTCTGTTGTCTTTATAATAGTATTATTTACCTGGTAGCAAAAGCAGCTTTTTCATTGCCAGAATAGTTCTACATACCTACTGTTCTTGTATTCGACCATGTTTTACAGCATGTGTCAGCCAAAGCTATTGTTCGGTTGACTTTATATTTCATGTGAAACATATTTTAAAATTTTAAAAAAATAAAGAGTGTTGTTAGCATAAGACAGTCTCACAGAGCCAAGCAAACATGTTTTCTGTATTTGAAAAGCAAAATCCATTGTTCATGAGTGTGCAATGTGGTTATCTCTGGTAAAACATATCTCATCACTTTTTCCCTTCATGTGTAATCCTAGGTTAGTGATGGTTTGGAAAATAATTTAATAACCTTAGTGAGTACCCTCCAGAGTTAGGAAATATTATTAAACCTGAAATAGATTATAAGGTCTGTTGTCTTTATAATAGTATTACTTACCTGATAGCCAGAATAGTTCTACGTACCTATTGTTCTTGTATGTGGAGTAGTGGAATCACCTACATAATTCAGTAAAGTAAACATTCTTGAAAATAAAGAGAAACTCCAGCCCCTAGAACATAATAAGCATCTGGATACACATATTATATTGTGCATTTTGTAAAAATCTCAAGTGAATTAGGTAACCTACCTGAAAAAAAAATATTAAATACACGATTTAAAAATCTTTTAGCCAGATGAACAGATTTGACATCTAGACTTGATTGTGCCATTAATTAGCATGTAATATAAAAAGTTATATTTCACAAGATTCTCCTATTAACATGACACATGTGTCTGGAGCTAGACCAGGCGATTGTCAGGACTAGCTACTCTCAATTGATGGTGTTATTTTACTTCATGATACTCACCAGCTTTAACAGCCTATATGCTCTATCTCCCCTACCCTATAAATAAGACAGGATCCTGGCAGGAAACAGTTGGCATACTCAAATGGGTGACTAGAGAAGAATTTAATAATATGATAATTTACAGAGGTATGGCAGAGTGAAGGAAAGTAATAGAGAAAATTTGTACACTGGATAATTCACAACTCTGCACCATTCCCACCCCTAAGTCTGCAGAAAAGGCAGAGTGGGTAGTTGTTAGAATGGAGGGGCAGTGGGAGGAGGAGAGAAAGAAAGAACAGATGTAGGAGTGAATTCTACAGTTCATTCCCTTCTCTCTCACCAAACCTATATCGAAGGCAGAGTTCAAGGAGCCCATCCACACAGGTCTGCTTCCCAGAGCCCAGAAAGGAGGACACCTGCCTTCTGTCAACTGCATCTTGTGTGGGATTTTACCTGCCCTGTCCCAACTTGTCATAAGGGTTATTTCACCTGCGGTTCAACTACCAACTGGCAAACTCTTCTCATATTTCTTAGTTCAGATACTCAGAAATGGAAATGTGATTCGTCTTTTTGTGATAGAGGATAGCCTCTAAAGATTGACTGCTGTTGGAAAACAGGCCAATTTTTTTTTTTTTTTCCTTCGAGGAGGTTTTGCATAAGACACAGCTGCCCAGAGAGCTGTACAGGGGCTTTAGCTTCCTGTAAAAATAACTGTGAGTGAGAACAGCAACTTGAAATTTGCTGCTCAGAAAACAAAACAGTCTATTCCTCCATTTTTTAAAGTTTGTTTACTGTGAAAGGGGTAGGTACAGAGAAACTGAGGTGAGAGAGAGAGCTCAGGGAGAAAATGAAAAGCAGCCCAGAGAAAAGGTGTGACCTGTTTCTTGCATTTTAGGAAGACAGCTCTCGAAAGTTTTAGAAACAAAAACAATGTTATGATTTCTAGCTGTGACGTGTGTTGAAATACTAGCAGGCCTTCAAAAGTGAAATGCTGAATGTCCAAATTAAAAGATCCCTGTAAGTTAGACAGTAAGAGACAGAGGAAAGCATTCTTTAAGAAGTCCTAATAAGGGCCGGCCCGGTGGCGCACTGCTACAGTGCGCCGCTTGGGAGTGTGGCGGCGCTCCCGCCAAGGGTTCAGATCCCACATACAGACCGGTTCCCGCTCACTGGCTGAGCGAGGTGCAGGCGCAACACCGAGGGTTGCGATCCCGTTGCCGGTCCCGGTCCGGTACGGGCGCGACACTGAGGGTTGTGATCCGTTGCCGGTCACGAAAAAAGACAAAAAAAAAAAGAAGTCCTAATAAAAAAGATTAAAAGAAATGCAGGTAATCCAGAAAGAGCTGAAATTAGCTGCATTCTTGCAAATGCAGTGTGCAGGAATAAATTGGAAAACTAGAACTGAAGATGGCATCAAGTGCCAAAGACATCAGAATACAGCTTTCTATTTAGGTTCAGGGCACAGCGCAAAAACCAGTGAAGTCACAGAAAACATGGTCTACAGGGAGAGGAGATCTTCCAAAAGGAGGTCACACCTTTGGGTGAGATCAGGTATATCCCAAGTGAGATGAATGAACTGTTATTAGTAAAAACTGAGGACTGTTGAAGAGCTGTAGAAAATTTGCAAAGGGGAAAAAAAGGTATAGATTTAAAATTTCTGGAATAAAAGACATATTCAATCATATGATATTATGAAATTTACTTATTTAATTTACCATTGAAGGAAATTGGCCTGATTTCATTATTTGACTATATGAATAGTGTTGGGAATCTAATTGACATGTCTCTTAACTATGCAAACATATTGGATATAAAACTAGGAATGGAATTTCTGGTTCATGAGGCACATTTTTATTTAACTTCAGAATGTAAACTAAATTTCCACTTAATGCTGCCACCAACAGTGCATAAAGTTGCTCCACATTAATTACCATCCTGCACACTGTAAGATGCACAGCTGTATACCTGGCTTATACCCAATAGAGGCCGGTAGGACAAACAAGTCCCCAGAGGTTGCCTGAAGTCTCCTGGGGAGCGGAGGGGAGCAAAGTCACCCTGGTTGAGACCCATTGTTATAGATATCTCATGCCACTGAGTATTTGGGGGATATTAATTGAAATGTGTCTGAACTCTCATAGAAAGTTTAATTATCTTTATTTCCTCTGGGATCTCTTGGTCCATTTCTTGAGGCTCTTGACTTACACGTTTGCTGACTCTTAACTCTTGATTTACATTTGTAAATTCACAAATGGATGACTACAGGGAGCTGCATAGGTTACTTCTGTAGTGGGATAATCTTGTTTCTCAACAAGGTGCACTTTGAAAAATGGAGGACCAAGTAGGACTCAAAAAAGTATGTTCCTCTTGAGCAAGGCAGCCTTTCTTTTATCGCTTTTACTTTTTCCTGTCTGATGGAGGCTGGCAGAGAGGCTCTGGATCCCAGGGTATGTCAGTCACAACTCACCAGCCTGGCTAACCACCTTTGATGTTCATAGATTCATCTGGAAGGAGCTCAGACACAGGGAGGACCCAACGGAGGAGGAGGAACTGAACACTATGGTAGAGTCAACCCTTGTGGTTGAGATTTGTAAGGGGGTTCAAGAGCTGGGGGTGGGCGGGTCCTGGCCTTACTGCTGGTAATGAACTGATTTCATCTTCTCTGCAATAGTACAGATGGGGAAACTGAGACTCAGGAAGGGCAAGAAAGGTTGCTGGGTCAACATGGCTAGGAACTGGCAGAAAGGGAATCAGTATCATCCTAATTCTACACCTAAGTCACATTGCCACACTGAACTAGCTGTTTCTGTATGAAAATAATCTGTATTGCTTAGCATTCAGGATAAACAAGGAGATGTTGTGATCTTGTTAGGCAGAATAACTGCTTATCTCATCCAAATCTAATTATTTCCAAACGGAATGTAGGAGGTAAGTTCTCTCCTCCATAATTCGGCTTTCGTTTGTGTTGGGGTTTGCATCCTTTTCCACTAAACAGCTTAGACTGACAAGTCACAGCTTGGGAGCGTGGCTCTTATCCTTTGAACACTTTATTTTCAAGGTTATTTGCATACAATTTACATGAATCTGCATAATCATATTCCTTTGAGGGTCCAGAAATGGATTTCTTTAATCAGGAAGCAGCTCTCACAATCTCTCTGTTAGTGGTACCATGTAAACTTGTACCCTCTGTGAAATCACTTTTTAAGAGAGAAAAACATTATTTTGATAGTTTTGAGCAATGAGCAAAAAATAGATGTCTTTATGGTTGGGTCAGGGATGTTCTAAGCACACCATGCTCTACTTGCAAAAATCTGCCTGCCCTCCTTCCCTCTCTCACTTTCCACTGGAAATATCCATTATGTACAAGTGAAGCTACTTGATCCCTGCTGTGTTTCCATCCTTGGCCTTGGCCTTAAACGAGGGGACATTTTAAAGTCTTCAACATGGAGTCGTGTGAGTGGTCCTGCTATGAGCCAACCCAGCCCAGAAAGAGAGGTGTCACCCTGAGCTTTTTCTGTTTTCCTGTTTTGGTATCATGAGCACACCAAAAATAAGTTCATGGCAGTTCACCGGTGCCCGTCACTCGGGGTGCAGCCCTGGGTGCTGACACAGGTAGCCAGAACTCGGGCCTCCCGTTGTCTGACTAACCCTGGCAGGGCAGCAGGGAACAGCCTCCCATGTCACAGTCTGCACGGACAGCCCGGTCTCTATCCTCTCCCTACTCTGGTTGCTGGGAGGGAGTGTGGGCCACACCATGGATCACAGCAGCACAGGGCCACTCTGTCACATTAAACCCTAATATTTACTCCTAACTCCTGTGCACGTGTGAGCTTACATGCTACATACGTGAAACACGGAACTGTTTCTTCTCATTGACTACCAGATGGACAGAAACATTTTATTCTTATGAGATTCCTTATACAGTTCAGTTGATTTCAAAAATAATTACATTTCAGGTTTATTTAAATATTCTGAATTGATATTTATATATTGATGAATAATTTGTATCTGCCTTTTAATTTTTAAGGCAAAAAGTAAGGTATAATTGACATACAATAAATGCATATATTTAAAGTGTACAATTTGAAAAGTTTATACATGCACACATGAGAGATCTTCAAAAAGTTCATGGAAAGATTTGTGGTGTATTTTAATGCTATATTTCCACAAACTTTTTGAAGTACTCACCTGTATCTCCATGAAACCATCAATCATCGTTGAAAGTTTCCCTTTCTGAAATTTATTTCCCTCACCAGTGAACCATGACATTTCTCAATCTGGTTCCTGTAAAAAGGCACTATTCCCAGACTTGGGTGAGCGACAGGTCCTGTTTACCTTTCATGCTTCTGAATGGTTCTTTTTTTTTTTTTTTCATTTTTTAAATTATTCATATTATATGTTTACTGAACAACCAGATGGATGGTTCTTTCTTGGGATTCATGTAGGTTCTTCATATTTGAGCTGAATAAAAAAGAGGGATTCTCTGTAGATCATTGGGATTCTCTCTCTCTGATACTCTCTCCTCACTAGGACCCTAAAATGAGAATTAATCCATCTTATTCCTGCCAACACTCCTCAACCCAGGTGTCTGCAGAGCTCTGCATCCCTGTCCCCAGTGTGCACAGCCTGGAACTGTAGAGAAAAATATAACTTTAACATGCGCAATTTGCTTCTGCTTGCTAAAAACGAGAAAACATAACTAATGCTATTTTAAGTAAAGCAGCTTTTAAGGGGTTATGTAGAGGCCAGTCATAGTCTAGGCAGTCCCAGGCATGCTAAATTCCAGGAAGAGAGTAATCACCACCTGGTTCCAGGAACTGACGAGTTCCTTATCTAGAGGCCACCTGGCCAGACCACAAGGAAGATAAATGATTGGGAAATATACTGTTCCTTATCAGGATGACAGCCCGCTAAAGCCCACCAATAAATCTAAAGGTAGCCTCAGATAACCTGTAAGTAGCATACAACTCATCCTGTTTCAAAAGTCTGTCAAAAAAACTGTATAAAAAGTGCTTGTGTTAAGAGCTCAGGGCTGCTCCTGTCCAGAAGAATGAGCAACCCCAGCATGCTGGAATAAACTTAAACTCCTCTTGCCTGATTTCAGTGGTCTCTGTCTTTGTGAAGTGAGCCATCCCGATGTGTGGGATTTGTGCACGGTGCACAAGTCTTACAGAAATCTCTCCCCTGGTCAGCTAGGGCAATGGTAGGCTCACTTCACTGTTTCTCATGAATCACTGTCCTGGGTTGAAGGTCCAGTGTCTTCAAAAACTTTTTTTTCCTACATTTTTTTTCTGGGTTTTGTTCGTTTGTTTTAGGTAAGAGTGTTCATTTAGTCCCTGTAACTTCACCTTAGCCAGAAACAGAAGTCTGCCTTTTAATTTTAGTAGTTTTGAATATTTTAGAAACACAAATTGGAAATGCACAAGTATATTTAGCTTTTTATTTTTCCATTTAATTTTATTTTTATGGAATTGTATGCTAATTCTATTCACTCTAAATATAATTACATTTACATTTTAAATTCTTCAGATCGTTACTGACAATATCACAGGAATTATGTGAACATTTTGATTATAATTACATAATTGGTGAATTTGTTAAAATGAGGATGCGAAAATAAACCCTGTGGCATAAAGATAAAGCCTCATGATTTATGGACGTCTGTGTTTCAATTATCACTTGTTAGGTCATTGTCAGCTCACTGTAAGACCCAGGCATAAGCAGGAATCTAGCCATCTCTTTATAACTTACCCATTTTCAGTCCTTAAACAACTGTAGCTTAGTAGACCTTATCTAATTTTGTCATTAAGAATGTGTTTCTGGAGGACAAGATAATAGCACATGTTTTATTTATCAGTGTATTAGTTTGATTTATGTCAATGTCAGACGTATACCTTGTGAATCTCTGTTTCTCTCCGTTTTGGCTGCTGTAACAAATGCCGTAGACTGGAGGGCTTGTCCAGGACAGAGACATACTTCTCACCACCTGGAGGCTGGAGGTCTGTGATCAGGGGCCAGTGCTGTTGGGTTCAGGCCTCACCACATGCAGACAGTTGACTCTCTCTATACCCTCATGAGGCAAGGAGAGAGAGAGTGCTCTCGGGGGTCTCTTCACAAAGAGTCCTAATCCCGTCATGAGGGCTCCCCGTCATGACCTAGTCACTTCCCAAAGGCTCCACCTCCTAATATACCCCCTGGGGGCTGAGGACTTCAGCATATGAATTTAGGGGGTCAGGACACAGATATTCAGTCCATGGCCATCTCCACTGTGCTCTTGCTCAGCCCTGCCTCTGGCCTGTTTACCTGCTCTAGAAGTCGCCTCACTCTATTGCTTCTGGCCTCAGTCCTGAATGGGGTGTGACCCTCTCTCCAATTCTGAGGAGCCATCTTGCTTTTATAGTTTTTGAAGGATCTCATTTTTTCTTGAAGACATGTCTTGTGCTTTCTGCTTCTACTGATGGCTTAAAGGACTGGCTGATTCTCACCTCTACCTCCTTAGCTCTGTGCCTACCACATGTTCTACTCTCCACATGTTGTTTGCCTCAGATCCCCTCTAATCCACTGCCTGCAACTCCCCAAGTCCAGCAGCTGCCAGAGAGAATGCACAACATCCATTAACCATCTTCCACTCCCACCGTCTCTGAGAATTATCTTCTTCCACTTGCAATAGGGGCCACCTTCCAGCATTCTTTTATCTCGTATAAAAACCCCACTGTGGACTAGGCATTATTATTTTATTGAAAATCCCACCAATATAGGATCAGTATTTAATATAACAGGTTAAAACATCAATGGATCAATGTTGCATTCTATGAACAAATAGATGGTGAAAAAGTTAGAGTTCCTGAAACTGTGTAGGACGGCATTTCAGTAGAGCAGCTTCCTCAGTCTTCTTTATCTCAGTATAATGCATCACAGTATTCACATTTGTCAGGAGTAAAGCTTGGAATTCTCTTTATCTTGATTTTTTATCTCACATAAATCACTTCTGCATACATTTATCAGTAAGTCCTCTCAGCTCTGCTTGCAAAATATTTCTGGAACCTTTCCTCTTTTCTTCATATCCACTGTTATCACCAAGTCAACATTTTCATAGCCATTTCTCACATGGGATTATCATTCTGTTCTTCAAGCT
>NW_007730733.1:104707-110819 GCF_000696425.1 Galeopterus variegatus | reverse complement strand
CGGGAGCGTCGCTGCACTCCCAGCGCCACACTCTCCCGAGTGCGCCACGGGGTCAGCCCTATGTTGGGTTTCTAATCAGGATCTAAACACAGATGGAGAGTGATGGGTGGAAAGAAGAGAATAAATCAGAGGAAAAATACATAGACAGGAATATTATGCCTAAAGTCAGACCTGGGGGCAGGGACAAGAGATTCAGATGAGACCAAGGTGCTGTCCTCCAGAACCAAAAGTCATTGGCGGATTACGTCAGAAGTTTGGATAACCGGCAGCAGTTTTCAAGGACGAATTCATGTAAATTGAACAAAAAGTGGAAAATAGTGAGAAATAATATCTAATGGTGTTAAATTTTCCATGGAAAATCAAGATCCGCATTGAGATGACTCCCACCTCTCACCAAAGGGAGCTTTCCATGGGATCAGGAAACACACCTCCTCCTAGCACCTCAACCTGGCTTGCGAGAAGAGCATAGCACATGGTCTGACTGCCCAGGGCTCTGAGCAATACGTCACAGCACATCCTCCTGCAGAGAGAGTGACAGCAGGGGCTGGCTGAGAGGGCAAAACTGCCTTCAAAAAAAGTAAGAAATTTACTTTCTCTCTATTTTTAAATGGAGGGAAGAAAAGTATAAGATGGCTCTGGGGAGGGGAGGTGTTACATGTTAGTTTCGGTGAGACAGAGAAAATGGAGAGAGAGAGAGACCCAAGCCAGGTGACATTTCAGCCAGGAAGCTTTATTCCAGCCTCTCACCTCCATGTGGAGGGGAGACTGAGTCAGATCAGTTCCCCCAAATGAAGAAAAGCAGGAGTTTATAAGCCTTTGAGGGTTCTGGCAACGTAAAGGGCATTTTTGAAATCAGTGGTATGCAAGGTGACACAGCCCTTGTGGTCCGCTCACATCTGGTTGGTTAGGGCACAGGCTTCTAATCGGTGTCACCCCTGTATCAGTGCAAAGCGCTCCAGCCCTAAGCCTGCTCCCGCAGCCCACAAGACATTCCTTTGATGATAATGGTCATGTGTGCCCCTTCCCAGGAGAGGAATTTCTGCCCAGTTCCCAGAGCAGAAGAGGGAAAGGGGAGGGGAAGAGTGAGAAAAGTTTAACATGACTGTGCTGATGTTAAGCCAGCCAGGAAGCCTAATATTACATAGGGCAGTGACTAGGACAAACAATCTGAAGAATGGATGCACCGGCTCTGCTATGTACACTGAGAGCTGTTGTATTCGTTATTGCCTTCTTTCCTCAAAATTGCATACGGTTATAGGCACACAGTACATGTTTACTGCATGACGAAGTCACAGGGTAGTTGATGTCTGTTCATACAAAGGATTACTGGGTTCCTCGGGAAGGAATGCAGAAGGCCAGGATACCCGGGCCTGATTGAGACCCCTGCTGCAACGCTGACCTGACAGCAGAGGAAAGGTCCCAGTGACCCGTGTGTAGGATGGAAATCAGTGTCAAGTGTCATTTTCAAACTGGTTAAAAACATCCGCCTCATCTAAACATGGAGCGAATACAATATTTGTGGAACTGGGTATATTTTTAAAAATATAATGTTAGAATAAGATTGCTCCATTAGATACAAGAATGGTTGGTGTTTTATAGGACAATAGACCCATAACCTTTGGTATTATGATTTCTACAAAACAAAAATCCACAACTTATTGTGTAACTTCAGTGTATGAAATCTATTCAAATAGAAAACAACAAAGTCAAACACAGAGATAAAGTAACCGCTGGTTGGGCCTGTTAAACACTATTCCAGTTTGACACGGAAAGACCATACTGTACTTACTATTAAATTATTTCAAGTTTTGGATAATCCTTTGAGCCTCAATGACTTTTTTTTTTTTATCATTTTGTGAGAAAATGGAAGAGTGGGAAATACCACAAAGATGAGTAGGATGGACCTTCTATCATTTATTAGATGCATTGATAAGTATTCCCTGAGATGGAACATTACAATTAATTATTAATTCAAAGATCTTTGCCAGAGTGGAAGGGGAGGAGATTTGTTAGAATTTATTTATTTATGTAGTGTTTTTTCCCATAGTTTTAAACACTTGCTAAACAACTAGAAAGCGTAGGAGCTTGAGTTAAAAAATAACAACCAGTTCTAAATGAGTTTGTAGGAAATATTAAGAGTTTGAATATGTTCCTCCATGATAGATAGAATGATGAACCAATACCTTTTAAGCCAGCAGCAAATTTTCCTTCAAAGTCAAACTTCTAAAACCTCGGTAAAGGGGATTTTTTAAGGTATAGAAGGTGGTCAATCAGCCTGTTTACTTATTTATTTATTTTTTGGTGGCTGGTCAGTACAGGGATCCGAACCCTTGGCCTTGGTGTTGTCAGCACCACGCTCTAACCATGGGAGCTAACCAGCTGGCTCCTAGCCTGTTTACTTTAGTCATCAAATTTGAATTGAACTCCCTTCTCCTTGTCAACTGTTCTCACCACATCTGAGAAGTGTTGCTTTTCACTAAGTCTAAGAGGCAGCCAAGCACGGGTGAAATCATGAGGAGGGAAAGCAGGCTCTTGTTTTCCTGTCAAACAGCAGAAATGTCGAAGCTCCAGGGCTGGGGATCATACGGAAGGTGACGAGAAAGGTGTAAATTCAATGCACCACTTCTGAGAGTCACTTGAAACATGAGGCAGTCTGTGATTGCATTTTACCTGGTATCTCTGAAACAATAGTTCGCTGTTACAATTTAGAATCAGTTATGTATCAGTGACTTTGTTCATGACAAAATAATTGAGCATTTTTCCTAAGATCATTAGTGTTGAACAAGCTATTATGAAATCTGAAGAACTGAGCATAGAAATAACTCACAAATGGTCCTTTTCCTTGCTATTAACATAGGCACATTCTGCAAAACTGCTAGCTAAAAATAAAAGTGCTCCTAGAGCTTCCTAAATGGAGCCCTCATAAAAATCCTAAAAGAGTAAACCCTTTACCAGCACCTGCATCCTGAATCACAGTCAGCCAGTCCTTCCCAGCCCTTATTCCTGGAGCTCTAGCCTGCTCCGTAGGGCTGAGAGGACCTTTGCTTCTAAGATAAAACATTTACTGCAGATGAGTTAAATGATCATTATATTTATTTTACTGAGGATGAGAAGAGATCAAGAATGAGAGATCAAGACTGTGTGACGAGTGAAGAATGACCAACAGGGCAGGGAGCATTCATCCTGGAAAAGTGCAGGTCAAGGACCCACGAAAGCTCCGCCTGAGGCTGGGAGCTGGGTCAGCGGGAGGGGGCGCTCATTCTGACTGCGCCAGCCCTGCTGCAGAACTTCAGAAGCTTGGCAGCGATCACAGGAAAGGAGACAACGGAGGTTGGGTTTGGATCCTTAATTATCTTTCTGATCTTGCACTAAACAGTTTAATCCAAACAAAGTAGGCCTGTCATTTGGTAGTTCCTGCCATGTGGCCAGTGTGTGAGAAGGAGGTAAGGGGCTGTGGCAAGAAGTGAGTTTCTTGTTACAGTAATCATTCGAGTGGAAACGTAAGTAACTCTGATCCAGGTTCTTACTGCAGGGACATACCTATGTGTTGACAATTATGCTAAATAACTTTTAAGTCTTCTTCTATCTTGGGTATTTAACATTTAAGTTTTTTAAAAAAGCTATTATTTTATTTCAAAACAATGACACAAAGTCAAGAGAATGTCACTAAGTCTTGAATTTGGAATATTAAAAAGATGAATTTTGTCAATGAGCTTTTTCTTTCTTTGAGAGCTTTAAGAAGAAATAAGTGTTTTGTTTTGTTTTTTTAAGCTATTACTCTAAACACTGGAGTAGCTGGGTTATTGCTGTTCCATATCTCTGAATTCTGAAGCCTTTAATTTAATGTGTCATGATGTGCCAAGTACCCTAAATGCTTTTAGATATTTAATTCTGATAAATCTACGGAGTGGATACTAATATTATTATTATTCTGTAAATGAAAAAACAACAACAAAAAACAGGGCATAGCATAGTAAACTCATGTGAGCAATAGCACATGACTAATAAATGAAGAACAGGGATTTGAGTCCACAGTGCTGGATTTCAGAATCTGGTGACTTAGGTCAGCCCTCCTCCGGCTCACACTCAGAGGGGATGTGTTACTTGGTCAACTGGTAACAACACCCTTCTCCCCCGAAGAAAAAAAATTTTTTTCCCCATTCCAAGCGTGTGATGTTAGTGA
The DNA here is from genome assembly GCF_000696425.1 of Galeopterus variegatus. Taxonomy (NCBI): domain Eukaryota; kingdom Metazoa; phylum Chordata; class Mammalia; order Dermoptera; family Cynocephalidae; genus Galeopterus; species Galeopterus variegatus. The sequence goes on along the minus strand of NW_007730733.1, from coordinate 106,636 downwards.
CACTCCATTCTCAATGTCCAGACTGCAGATGGTCGTCTTCTCAGAGGAGAAACTTCTAGTTTCTAACCACTTTAAATATGATTTCAGGGAGGCACTCTTTTTGGCTCAGCCTGAGTCACATGAACATTTCTTAAAACACATACCAAGGCCAATGATATGGGAATAAAAACACACATTACTGAATAATGTGCTTCTAGGATCACCAGTGGACAGTCTCTGATTTCTGGGGAAAGCCATCTGCAGAGGAAAGTAACAGACTAACCACAGAAGTGAAGGAGACCGAGAGAAGCCTCCCAAGGCTGGAGGCTGAAGCTGCCAGGAGTTTCTAGTTTGTACCTGTCTTCCTTTGACTTTGTGAGACCTAACAAGATGTGTACCACATCCCTCCCCAAATATGTTAAAGGTAATTGGAGAATAAGAATTATTCATGCTAAATCATTTTAAAAGTCATTTTTTAAGTATTTTATAGCAAAACATATGCATCAGGTTCTCCAGTTTACCTAATTTTAAGTGGCCACCTTGGTGAAGTCTGCAGGTTTCAAAGGCTGAAGAAGAGGGCAACGGATGCAGTTCACTCAGTGACGTCATTCTCGAGTTTGCATTTATAATGTGGCACTAATGACGCCAATTTGAAAATGAGGCTGCGAAATTTAAGTACTTGTAAAGCACCAGACAGAGTGACTTTTAATCAGTAGACTCAATAAGTGGAATCTTTTATTATGAAACATTATGTTATTAAATATTTTGTAACAGTAGTGGTAATTTCTGTGCAACCCTTTGTGTACTGAGCTTCAGAAAACCTCATTAAAGCACTGTTACCTGTTGAGTTTATGTTACACTATTTTTAGCTTATATAACCCAGGAAGAAATAAAATAACTGTGTTGGGTAATAAGGAATTTAAAGAAAAAATTCCAGAATATACCTTTACTAAAAATTGGTAAATTCTCAATATGTGTATACATTGTATAGGGATCCAATCAGGGTAATTAGCATATCCATCACTTTAGACATTTATCATTTCTTTGTGGTAATAACATTGAAAATCCTTTCTTCTGCCTATCTTGAAATATATCCAATAAATATGTACAATTACTGTGTCAATTATAAATAAAATGAAACTTTAAAAGATGGGCAGTTTCCCCCACACACCCTGTTGTGTTGTCTCACACCTCATCATATTCCTACTCTTCCTTCAGAAAATGACAAATATTTACATTACAGTGTGACGTGTGCATCTAGAGGTCTGTGTGAGATAGAAATGTTTATAGGAGAGGTGGCATTCTAATTGTGTCTTTCAGCATGAAGTGTCACTTCCCAAATAAAACAACAAAAAAGAGAATTCCAAAAAGAGATATCATCACATGAAAAAGCAAAGCGGTGTGAAAGGCCATGGGATGTTGGGCAGAAGAAGGAAGAAATGTGGATTGGGAGGAACTTAGGGCATATGACTAGGGGTGTGCGGAGGAGAATCTAGGAAAAAACAAAGTTGGAGGGCCGACCCCGTGGCTCACTCGGGAGAGTGCGGCGTTGGTAGCGCCAAGGCCGCGGGTTCGGATCCTATATAGGGATGGCCGGTGCACTCACTGGCTGAGCGTGGTGCGGACCACAGTGTGCCGAGGGTCGCAATCTCCTTACTGGTAAAAAAAAAAAAAAAAATGGAGAAAAGGATCTCACTCACCGGTGAGCATTCAAAATCAACTCTCTAGTCAGTGGATGGCATTAAAGGTTTATAAAGCAGGAGAAAGACATGATCTGAGTTTTCTTTTAGAAAATAATTCTTTTGGCAGAATTCACAATAAAATGGAGTCTATGAGAACAGAGAAAGAGAAAACATCTAGGACATGATTTTGTAAGGTTCAAAAGTGAATCTGGGGCCGGCCCGGTGGCGCACTGGATAGTGCGCCGCTTGGGAAGCGCGGCGGCGCTCC
>NW_007730733.1:100100-103707 GCF_000696425.1 Galeopterus variegatus | reverse complement strand
CACGGAAAAAAAAAAAAAAAAAAAAAAAAAAAAAAAGTGAATCTGCCCCAAAGCAATGGCAGCTGGACTCTGGTGCAGGTAGCACATGCTGTTACAAGGGGATCCTCTGATCTGGAAAACCAGAGTGGATGAAAAGGCAGGGAGTGAGCATGGGGATGATAAACCCTGAAAAGCAGCACTTGGCCCTCAGAAACGTCAGATAACTTAATGCAAAGAAGCTTTAGTAGTAGCAATAAAGCAAAAAATATGAAATGGTGATGAAAAATATTTATTAGAATAGGAAAGACTGTTAGATTTCATTTCTCTGCCACTTTTTAGAGGATTGATTCAGATAACTGAAAGATTTTTTTTTCTTTAATTTACTTTATATTTTTTCTTTAATTTAAGAAACTTTATATTTAATAAACTTTATATTTCAGAACAGTTTTAGGTTTACAGAAAAAATGTAATGATAGTACAGAGAGGAGTTCCCATATACCTTGCATCCAGTTTCCTTATGATAAGTATATTTTACTATATAGCACATTTGATACAATTAATGAAAAAATAGTTGTTTTTCTTCTTTTTAAAAATTTTAATCGAATCATAATTGATTATACATATTTTTGGCATTCAATGTTGCCATATGTTGATCATATCAATATTACTAACATATATATTTTTATAAATCATACTTATTCTTTATGCTCCTTGTCCAATCTCTCTCCAACCCCTCTCCCCTACACCTGATAACCCTAGATTTCTTCTCTTCTTCTGAAAGAGTAATGGTTACTCTGTTAATTTGTGGCTCAGATGATCTGTCCAGTGCTGAGACGTTCATTCAGGTCCCCCACTATTATTGTAGAGCAGATGCTTCTTCTTTCACTCTGGAATGGGCTTTGTGGAGAGAGACATCCTCTTCTTTTCTTTGGTCTCTGCTGGTGATTCTTCCTTTGTCAATGCACTCCAGTGGCTGGAAGACCATCTGCACGGTGGTGGTGTCTAGCCACTTTCGTGGCAGCCATGTGTGGTAGCTGTGTTGGGCCACCCACATGGAGGTGATGTTTTTGGCATGCTCCTTACCTAGTTGCTGGTGGCTACGGTGGTGTGCCTCGTCCAAAAATCAGCCATTTCTCTGGAATTCCTAGTTGTTCTTATGGTATTAGAAATCATGATCTGAGTGTGACATGTGCTCATTGCTACTGGAGTGTCATTTCCTAGGCCTTTTCAGCTGACAGAACAAGGCGATATTATGTGTTTACAGTAGCCCATGTATATACACATATCTACATCTTTTAAATATGTTAACCATCAATATCTAAATGAAGCCTAACGTAAGTAAATGCATACTATTTTCGATTCCACTAGCCTATTCTACTTGTTTATCTGTGAGCTCTCACTCCAACAGTGAGACTGATGCATACCATCCATCAAACTTTACTTATTTGCTTAATTCCATTATACATATATAGTAATATCAGAATTGTTAGTCTTTACCCTTGTGAGAAACAACTTTAAACTCCAGCCATCCTTCACCTGGGTATTTTGGATCATGTGGCTTCCCCACTATTGCACCTCTGATTTTGGGGTTGGAGTCTGTGTCCATGAAGCTAATGTGCAGAGTTTGGTGCTGGAGAATCTGGGACCAAGCAGCACCACTTCTCTCCTTAAATCACTCCATTTGCCTATGTCCCAGTTATGCTGGCATAGTGCTCTGTGTTTCCAAGAGCAAAAAAAAAAAAAAAAAAGAATAAATATTTGGTATAGTCACAGGCTGAATAACAACATTGTGGTCAACAGAGAACTACACATATGATGGTGGTCAGAGCAACACTGTATACTATATAGGCTAGTTCTATAGTAGGCTATACAATCTAGGTTGTAGACACTGCTGCTTTGTGGGTGACCTGACACAGTCACTACTAAAGCCACTGCTGCCTCAAGGGATGCTTGCTGACCACTCAGTTGCATGGACACAAGGAGAGTCACCAGCAGAGTCTGGGGAAAGAGGTGAATGAGTGCAGATCCATGTCCCAGAGGCACAACCCATAGAGGGACATAATGTTGCCACACATGGTAGCATGCCTGGGGGTGGGAGGTATGTGCTTAGCCCACACAACTGCTTTGATCTTGGAAGAGACACATCCAGAATGCCCAGAGAGTGAAGAAACCCAGGATAGCCAAACAGAGTAAAAATAAAAATTCCTAATCACCAACAACCCATCTCTCAACCAGGGGAAGCAAGGACTCAGGAGGAGCCTCTGCCTGTAGGAAAGAGGAAAGAGATACCCAACCCAGGGTCAGCCATTCAAACTGAGGAGCTCCAGTACACTTCAGTGCAGCTATCAGGGTCACAGGACATTAGCCAAGGTGCCAACAAGTCCACCCAGGCTCATCACCCAACTAAAAAGCACAGGGCACCCAGGTGCTTCTCCCAAGAACTCAAGAGCTCACCCACATTCTTGATGAACAAACACAGTGTCACTAATTTCAGCAAGGAATCACTAACTGCCTCAGTGGCTAGGTGACGGAGGCAATTACACAAAACCCTTACACTGAATACTGCCAGAGTACCCACAAAGAGACTGCACTGCTGCATCTACCAAGAACCCATACTAAAACACCCTGTTCAATGGTCAATATAAAACACATCCACAGGAGGAATTGTCTCTCTTCAAAGCCCACTCCAGAGTAATAGAAGAAGTAGCTGCTCTACCAGATGACCAGACATGAATGTAAAAATACTAGAAATACAGGGGAAAAAAGGAAAAAAAGAAAGGAAAAGAAAACATGACACCACCAAAGGAATACGATAATTCTCAAATACCAGACCCCATAGAGCATGAAACACTTGAAATGACTAAAAAGGAATTCTGACCAATAATCTTAAAGAAAGTCAATGAAATAAAAGAAGACTCAGCTAGACAACACAACAAAATGAGAAAAACTATCCAAAATATGAAGGAGGAAATTTATGAAGAGTTTAATACCATAACAAAGAATACCCTGGAACTGAAGGATTCATTCAATGAAATAAAAACACAACCAAGAGCTTTAGCAGCAGGTTAGAGAAAGCAGAAGAAAGAATTTGTGATCTTGACATTGGTCTTTGCAAAAGAACCCAGATGGACCAAAAATAAATGAATAAATAAATAAATAAGGAAAAATTAAACACAAGGACCATATGATCATCTCTATAGATGGTGAAAAAGCATTTGATAAAGTTCAACATTCATTCATGGCAAAGACTTTCTATAAGTTAGGGATAGGTGGAAAGTATCTCAACATAATTAAAGCCATATATGATAAACCCACTGCCAATATCATCCTGAATGGGGAAAAGATGAAAGCTTTTTCTTTAAGAACAGGAACTAGACAAGGATGCCCACTCTCACCACTCCTATTCAACACATTGTTAGAAGTACTAGCCAGAGGGCCGGCCCGGTGGTGCACTGGATAGTGCGCCGCTTGGGAAGCGTGGCGGCGCTACCNTTTTTCTTTAAGAACAGGAACTAGACAAGGATGCCCACTCTCACCACTCCTATTCAACACATTGTTAGAAGTACTAGCCAGAGGGCCGGCCCGGTGGTGCACTGGATAGTGCGCCGCTTGGGAAGCGTGGCGGCGC
>NW_007730733.1:87923-99100 GCF_000696425.1 Galeopterus variegatus | reverse complement strand
GCTATAGAAAAGAATGAAATACTGCCATTAAAAAAAGAAAAGAAGTACTAGCCAGAGCAATCAGAGAAGAGAAGGAAATAAAGGGCATCTGGATTGGAAAAGATGAAGTCAGACTGTCCCTCTTTGCAGATGACATGATCCTATATATCAAGTAGCCTAAAGCCTCTACAAAAAAACTCTTGGAGTTGATAGTGATTTCAGCAAAGTAGCAGGATACAAAATCAACACACAAAAAATCAGTAGCATTTCTTTTATCTGATAGTGAACATGCAGAAAGAGAAATTAAGACAGCTTGCCCATTTACAATAGCCACCCCAAAAATAAAATACATAGGAATTGAATTAACCAATGATGTGAAAAATCTCTATAAAGAGAACTACAAACCACTGCTGAGAGAAATTAGAGAGGATACAAAAATATGGAAAGATATCCCATGCTCTTGGTTTGGAAGAATCAACGTTGTGAAAATGTCCATACTACCCAAGGTGATATAAAAATTCAATGCAATCCCTATCAAAATTCCAGTGACATTTTTCTCAGAAATGGAAAGAACTATCCAGACATTTATATGGAATAACAAAAGACCACAAATAGCCAAAGCAATGCCGAGCAAAAAAATAAAAATAAAGCTGGAAGCATAACACTACCTGACTTTAAACTATACTACAAAGCAATAATAACCGAAACAGCATGGTACTGGCATAAAAACAGACACACTGATCAATGGAATAGAATAGAGAATCCAGAAATCAACCCAGACACCTACACCTAGCACAAACCTCTAATCTTTGACAAAGTCACCAAGCCTAAACACTGTGGAAGAGACTGCCTCTTCAGCAAATGGTACTGGGAAAACTGGATATCAATATGNGCATTTCTCAAAGAAAGATATACGAATGGCCAACAGACATATGAAAAAATGCTCAACATCAGCATTTGGGAAATGCAAACCAAAACCACAGTGAGATACCATTTCACCCCAGTTAGGATGGCTAATATCCAAAACACTGTGAATGATAAATGCTATCGAGGTTGCGGAGAAAGAGGAACTCTCATACATTGTTGGTGGGACTGCAAAATAGTGCAGCCTCTATGGAAAATGGTATGGAAGTTCCTCAAACAACTGCGGATAGATCTACCATATGACCCAGCTATCCCACTGCTGAGACTATACCCATAGGAATGGAAATCATCAAGTTGAAGGTATACCTGTTTCCCAATGTTCATTGCAGCACTCTTTACAATAACTAAGAGTTGGAACCAGCCCAAATGTCTATCATCATTTGAGATGATATAGAAAATCTGGTATATCTACACAATGGAATACTACTCTGCTATGAAAAAGAATGAAATACTGCCATTTGCAACAACATGGATGGACCTAGGGAGAATTATATTAAGTGAAACAAGTCAGGCACAGAAAGAGAAATATCACATGTTCTCACTTATTTGTAGGAGCTAAAAATAAATAAATACACAAAAAACCTGGTGGGGGGAGGGGAGAAGACATAACAATTACAATTCCTTGAAGTTGATATGAAAAGCAATCAGAAAGGACATTGTTGGGAGGGAGAGGGAGGTAGGTTTTGGTAATTTGCCACGATAATCAAACATATTGTATATTGACAACATAAAAAAATAAAAAACAAACAAACAAAGAAGCTTACATGGTATATAAAATGTGCTTCCTCAATATGTGGACAAAAAGAAAAAAAGGAAAGATAATTTTAAAAAATGAAGAAAATCTAAGAAAACTAGCAGACAACCTTAAGCACACAAACATCGAAATCATGGGTGTTTTGGAAGGGGAGGGGAAAGGTAAAGGCATGAAAAAACCCATTCAATGAAATAATAGCATAAAACTACCCATGTATGGGAGAGACATGGACCTTCAGATCCAGGAGGTTCAAAGATCCCCAAATAGACTGAATCCAAAAAGGTCATCTCCAAGGCACATTATAATCAAATTGGTAAAACTCAAAGACAAAGAGAAAATCTTAAAACAGCAAGAGAAAATTGTCAAGTTACCTGCAAGGGAATTCTCATCAGACTAACAGCAGACTCCTCAACAGAAATTCTACAGGACATAAGAGAATGGGATGACATATTCAAAATACTGAAAGAAAAAACCTGCCCGCCAAGAATACCATACCCAGCAAGGCTATCCTTCAGAAATGAGGGAGAAGCAGTGTAGTTCCTAGACAAACAAAGACTGCAGCATTTCACCACCACCCAACCAGCACTAAAAGAAATCCTAATTTGCCACGATAATCAAACATATTGTATATTGACAACATAAAAAAATAAAAAACAAACAAACAAAGAAGCTTACATGGTATATAAAATGTGCTTCCTCAATATGTGGACAAAAAGAAAAAAAGGAAAGATAATTTTAAAAAATGAAGAAAATCTAAGAAAACTAGCAGACAACCTTAAGCACACAAACATCGAAATCATGGGTGTTTTGGAAGGGGAGGGGAAAGGTAAAGGCATGAAAAAACCCATTCAATGAAATAATAGCATAAAACTACCCATGTATGGGAGAGACATGGACCTTCAGATCCAGGAGGTTCAAAGATCCCCAAATAGACTGAATCCAAAAAGGTCATCTCCAAGGCACATTATAATCAAATTGGTAAAACTCAAAGACAAAGAGAAAATCTTAAAACAGCAAGAGAAAATTCTCAAGTTACCTGCAAGGGAATTCTCATCAGACTAACAGCAGACTCCTCAACCGAAATTCTACAGGACATAAGAGAATGGGATGACATATTCAAAATACTGAAAGAAAAAACCTGCCCGCCAAGAATACCATACCCAGCAAGGCTATCCTTCAGAAATGAGGGAGAAGCAGTGTAGTTCCTAGACAAACAAAGACTGCAGCATTTCACCACCACCCAACCAGCACTAAAAGAAATCCACAAGGGAGTCCTGCATCTGTAATCTGAAAAATGATAGTCACTACCATGAAAACACAAGAAAGAACAAAAACCACTGGTAGAGCAAAAACGTAAACTAGAAAGAGAAAGAAACTTTATCTCACCACCTCAAAAAACCAACAAACACTGAAGACAAACAATAAAAGGAGAAGAAAGAAACAAAAGATATTTGAAGCATCCACATGAAAGTCAACAAAATGCCATAACTAAGACAAGACTTTCAGTAACAATCTGAAGTATTGATGGATTAAGTGCCCCACTCAAAAGACAGAGTGATTGATTGCATTAGCCAGCTAGACCCAACTATATGCTGTGTTCAGGAGACTCACCTGACTTGTAAAGACATACACAGACTAATAGTGAAGAAATTGAAAAAGATATACCACACATATGAAAGCCAAAAGCTATCAGGAGTAGCTATTCTTATATCAGATAAAATAGACTTTAAACCAAAAACCATAAAAAGAGACCAAAAAGGCCATTATATAATGATAAAGGGATCAAACCAGGAAGAAGACATGGCAATCAAAAATATATATACACCCAACACTGGAGCACTCATATATATAAAGCAAAAACTATTAGACCTTAAAAAAAGAGATAGTCCCCGGTACAATAATAGCAGGAGACCTGACCACCCCTCTGTCAGCAATGGACAGATCACCTAAGGCAACAAATCCACAGAGAAACACAGGATTTAAACTACACTTTAGACCAGTTGGACCTGGCAGATATCTACAGAACATTTCATCCAACAACTAAAGAATATACATTCTTCTCAAAAGCACGTGGAACATTCTCAAGGATAGACCATATGTCAGTTCACAAATCAAGTGTCAACAAGTATTCAGTCATTGAAATCACTTCAAGTACCTTTTTCAGACCACAACAGATTAAGACTAGAAATCAGTAAGAAGTAAAACTCTGGAAACTATACCAACATGAGGAAATTAAACAACGTGCTTCTGAATGACCTATAGGTCCAAGAAGAAATCAAACAGGAAATCAAAAAATGTCTTGTACTAATGAAAATAAAAATACAACATTCCAAAAATCTGTGGGATACTGCAAAAGCAGTACTAAGAGGAAAGTTTATTGCAATAAACATTTACATTAATAGAATAGAAAGCCTTCAAATAAACATCCTAACATTAAACCTCAAAGAACTAGAAGAGCAAGAACAACCCAATCCCAAAATTAGGAGATGGAGAGAAATAATTAATAGAGCAGAACTCAATGAAATAGAGACCCCAAAAATGATATGAAAGATCAATAAAACAAAAGTAGGTTTTTTGAATACATATAAACAAAATAAAAAACCATTAGCTATACTAAAAGAAGAGAGAAGACCCAAACAACAAAAATTAGAAATAAATAGTAGACATTACAACTGATACCACAGAAATACGGAGAATAATTAGAGACTTATAAACAACTATATACCAACAAATTTGAAAACATGAAGGAAAAGGATAAATTTCTGGATATGTACAAGCTACCAAGACTGAACCAAGATGAAATAGAAAACCTGAACAGACCAATAACAGGCAATGAGATAGAAGCAGTAATCAACAGTTTCCTAAGAAAGAAAAGCCTAGGAAAGGATGGCTTTACTGCTGAATTCTACCAAACCATTAAAGAGTAATTAATACCAATTCTTTTCATACTATTCCAAAAAATTGAAACAGAAGCCATTCTTCCAAACTCATTCTATGAGGCCAGCATCACTCTGCTACCCAAACCACACAAAGATATAACAAAAAAATGAAAATTACAGGCCAATATCCTTGATAAACATAGACACAAAAATCCTCAACAGAATATTAGCAAACAGAATATAACAGCACATCAAACAAATTACATACCATGATCTAGTGGGATTCATCCCAGGGATGCATAAATGTGACATAACACTTTAACAAAATTAAAGACAAAAACCATATGGTTATCTCAATAGGTGCAGAAAAAGCATTTGACAAAATTTGACATCCCTTCATGATAAAGACCCTTAACAAATTAGGTATAGAAAGAAATGATCTGAACACAATAAAAGTCATATATGACAAACCAACTGCTAATATCATCCTGAATGGGATGAACAGGAACAAGACAAGGATGACCATTCTCATCACTCCTATTTAAAATAGTATTGGAAGTACTAGCCAAAGAAATAAGGCAAGAGAAAGAAAGAAAGGGCATCCAAATTGGAAAAGACAAAATCAAACTGTGTTGCTTGCAGGTGACATAATCCTATGTAGAGAAACTTATAGAAAAACCTAAAGAAGCTACCAAAAGTCTCTCAGAGCTGATAAATGATATCAGTAAAGTTGCATAATACAATATCAAAACACAAAAGTAAATAATGTTTTTATACTGCAATAATGAACTAGAAGAAAAAGAAGTCAAGAAAGCAAGCCCATTTACAATAGTCCCCCCAAAAATAAAATACCTAGGAATCAATTTAACCAAGGAGGTGAAAGATCTCTACAATAAGAACTATAACTCATTGCTTAAAGAAATTAAAGAGAACACAAAAAGATGGAAAGATATTCCATGCTCTTGGATTAGAAGAATGAATATTGTGGAAATGTCCATACTATCCAAACAGATCTACAGATTCAATGCAATCCCCATCTAAGTACCAATGACATTCATAGAATTTTTATTAAAAATGAAAAAGAAAAACAAGCATAACATTTACATAGAACAACAAAAGACCCTGAATAGCCAAAACAACCTTGAACAAAATAAATAAATTAATTTTAAAAAGCTGGAGGCATAACACTATCTGTCTTCAAATTATTCTACAAAGCTATAGTAATCAAAACAGTATGGTACTGGCATAAAAACAGATACATGGACCAATAGAACAGAATAGAGAACCCAGAAATCAACCCACATACCTACATTCAACTGATCTTTGACAAAGGCAGCAAGAACACACATTGGGGAAAGACTGCCTCTTCAATAAATGGTGCTTGTGAGACTGGATATCATAAGTAGAAGATTGAACCTAGGCCTATACCTCTCGCCATTTGCCAAAATCACCTCAAAATGGATTAAAGACTCAAATACAAGGCCAGAAACTGTAAAACTTCTTTAAGGAATTTTATACATATATAAATATATGTATATGTTTTATGTATACATATAAAACATGTATATATACATATATATGAGATAATATAATGTGAGGTCTTTCATGACTGGCTTAATTCATTTAGCATAATATTTTCAAGGTCTGTTTATATTGCAGCATGTATTACTACTTTGGCTTTTTATTTTTAATGGCTGAATAATATTCCATTGTATGGATACAACATATTTTGTTCATTCGTTGTTTGTTAGAAATTTATGTTGTTTCCATCTATTAGCTATTATGAGTAATAGTAAATGTTCTGGTACATGAACATGAGATGTTTTCCATTTACATAGGTCTTGTTTAGTTGCTTTCAGCAGCACTTGCAGTTTACATAGTATGCTTTGTACTTTTTTTCCCAATTTATTCTTAAGTATTTTATTGTTTTTGATGCTATTTTAAGTGGGATTGTTTTCTTATTTCATTGAGGATTGTTCAATGTGAGTTATAGAAATACAATGGATTTTTTTATAATGATTGTTATGGGTTGCACGTTGCTGTCCCCACAAAATTCATTTATTAAAGCCTTAACTTCTAATGTTATGGTATTTGAAGATAGGGTCTTTGAGAGGAAATTAGGGCTAGATGAGGTCATGAAGGTGGGGCCCTGGTCCAATGGGATTGGAGCCCTTACAAAAAAAAAAAAAAAACCCATCAAGTTCTCTCTTCATAAATACAGAGAAAAAGCCATGTGAGAACACAGTGAGAAGGCAGCCATCTGCAAGCCAGTGTAGTGGATTGAATTATGTCCCCCCAAAACTCATTGAAGCTTAAATTGTGTCTCCCAAGTTTTATGTATTAGAAACATGGACCCTCACTGTGACTGTTAACAGGGTGGGAAATCCTATTATAATTGAATGGTGGAGTCCTGAAGAAGTGATTGAATTGTATGTAAGACCATGCCATAGTGAATGGATTAAAAATGGTGGCCAGGGGCATGGTTCTGAGGGCTTTAAAAGAAGAAGAGAGTCTGTCTTTCTCTCTCTCTCTGCTCTCTCTGCTTCCACCATCTTACAATGAGCAGGGTCACTGTCACCACCACCAAGACCTTCACCAGCTGTGTTCCCTGGACTTCAGACTTCCTAGCCTCAAAAACGGTAAGCAATAAATTTCATTTTCTTTATAAAGTACCCAGTTTTGTGTAATGTGTTATAAGCAACAGAAGCTAATACAGCCAGGAAGAGAGGCTTTGCCAGGAACTGAATCAGCCAGCACCTTAATCTTGGAATTCCTAGATGCTAGATTTGTAAGAAATAAATTTCTGTTGTTTAAGCCACCCAATCTATTGTTATGGCAGCCTTAGCAGACTAATGCAATGATACTGTTTCCTGAAACCTTGCTGAACTCATTCATTAGTTGTAACAGGTTTTTATTGTTGATTCTTTAAGATTAATCTGTGTACAAGATCATGCCATCTGTGAATAGAGGTAGCTTCATTCTTTCAATCCCAGCTCAGATGCTTTGTATTGCTCTGTCTAGCTTAACTGCTGTGGCTAGAACCTCTACTGAATAGAATCACTGAGGACAGATATCCCTGTCTTGTTTCTGATCTTACAAGCAAAGCAGCCAGTCTTTCACCATTGTGTATGGTGTTACTTGTAGGTTTTTCACAAATGCCTTTTATCGACTTCAGGATGTTCCCATCTATCTTGCTATTGTAGGGTTTTTAAATGGTTGAATTTTATGTTTGCTAGTTTCACGGAGGAGATCAGCAGAACTCTGCAAACTGTCCTGATAGATGTCTGTCTATTTCCAACTCAATGTTTTTGTCTTTTCTGGAATGTCATAAATAGAAAAATACAGTATGTAATGTTCTCAGAACGTTTCTTCATTATCATTAGCAATGTGCATTTAAAATGCATTCTTGACTTTTGCTAGCTCATTTTTTTAATCACTGAGCAAAGCAGCCAGTCTTTCACCATTGTGTATGGTGTTACTTGTAGGTTTTTCACAAATGCCTTTTATCGACTTCAGGATGTTCCCATCTATCTTGCTATTGTAGGGTTTTTAAATGGTTGAATTTTATGTTTGCTAGTTTCATGGAGGAGATCAGCAGAACTCTGCAAACTGTCCTGATAGATGTCTGTCTATTTCCAACTCAATGTTTTTGCCTTTTCTGGAATGTCATAAATAGAAAAATACAGTATGTAATGTTCTCAGAACATTTCTTCATTATCATTAGCAATGTGCATTTAAAATGCATTCTTGACTTTTGCTAGCTCATTTTTTTAATCACTGAGTAGTATTCCAATGTATGAATGAACCATAGTTTGTTTATCCATTCATTTAATAAAAGAACATGNAGTATTCCAATGTATGAATGAACCATAGTTTGTTTATCCATTCATTTAATAAAAGAACATGTGGGTTACTTCCAGTCTCTGGTAATTATGAATAAAGCTGCTATACACATTTGTTTGTGATTTTTATGTGGACATATGGTTCCACATCAATTTGGTAAATACCTGGGAGTATGACTGCTAGGTAATATAATAAGGTTGCATTTGGTTTTGTAAGAAACTTCTAAACTGTCTTACAAAGTGGTTGAACCACTTTGATTATATATGTATGTGTATATATATATATATGTATGTGTGTGTATATATATATGTATGTGTGTGTGTATATATATATATATGTATGTGTGTATATATATATGTGAGGGCACTTCAAAAAGTTCATGGGAAAATGAAATTTAAAAATATAAAAATCTTTCCGTGAACTCTTAAAGACACCTCATATATAGGTCTGTGTATATGTATATGTGTGTGTGTGTGTGTGTGTGTGTGTGTGTGTAAATATACACACATATGGGGGGAAGAAAGAGAGAAAAAGAGAGATTTGAAGAAATTGGTTCATGTAATTGTGGGATCTGGCAAGTGTGAAATCCACGGGGCAAGTCAGCAGACTAGAAATATAGGTAAAAGTTGATGTTGAGTCTTGAGTTTTAAATCTTCAAGGCAGAACACCAGGCAGGTTAGAAACTTAGGTAGGGATTCTGTGTTGCTGTCTTGAGGTCAAATTTCTCATCAAGAAATCCTTTCTTAAAGAAACCTTAGTCTTTGCTCGTAATGAGAAATTCAGTTGATTGGATGAGACCCACCCAGTTCATGAAGTATATAGTCTGCTTTACTAATAGTCCATTAATTTAAATGTTAACCGTATCTAAAAAAATATCTTCACAGCAGCATCTAGCCTAGTATTTGACCAAACAACTGGACATCATAGCCTAGCCAAGCTGACACATGAAATTAACCAACACAGCAGGTTTGGGTTTAGCTATTCTAATAGATGTGCAGTATTATCTCATTATTATTTTAATTTGCAATTCTTTTCTTTTAATACACTTATTTTTCTTTGGCATATTGTCTTTGGTGACGGATGTGCCTGTTTGTATGTTTGCCTATTTTTTAACTGTGCTTCAGGTTTCTTATTGGGTTTTAAGAGTTCTTCATATGTTTTAAATACATGTTCTTTATCAGATATTTGTTCTGCAAATATTTTCTCCCAGGTAACGGTTTGTCTTTTCATTCTCTTAACATCATCTTTTGCAGAAAAGACTTTTAAAAAAATTTTAATAAAGTCAAAATTACCATTTCCTTCCTTCCTTCCTTCCTTCCTTCCTTCCTTCCTTCCTTCCTTCCTTCTTCCTTCCTTCCTTCCTTCCTTCTTCCTTTGTTGTATCTAAAAAGTTGTTTTCAAACCCAAGGTCACCTAGATTTTCTTCTGTGTTTTCTTCTCTTCTAGAAATTGTATAGTTTTGTTTTTTTATGTTTAGGTCTATGATACATTTTGTGTTAATTTTTGTGAAAAGTGCAAAGAAGGTCTGTGTCACTTTCATTATTATTATTTTTTTTTTTTTTGGCATGTGGTTGTCAAGTTGGTCAAGCACCATTTGTTGAAAAGACTATTTTTTCTCCAGAGAATTGCCCTCACTTCTTTGTCAAAGATCAGTCAAGTAGATGTGAATGGGCCGGTTTCTGGTCTCTCTGTCTATTCTTCTTTTGATACCACTTCGTTTAATCATTATATCTTCCATTAATTCTTGAAATTGCGTAGTGTGCATCCTTCAGATCTCTCCTCCTCCTCCTCCTCCTACTTCATTATTGTGTTGCCTTTTCTACTTCCACCTTTTCATATATATTTTAGAATCAGTATAGACTACTGATCTGGCAAATTACATTAACTGATTTTCAAATTATGAACTAGTCTTGCATATGTGCTATAAATCCTACTTTGTTTTGGTGTATAATTTTTTCTATATTTTTGGATTTCATTTGCTAAATTTTGTTGAGGATTTTTGCACTTTGATTTATTAGATATATTTGTCTGTGGTGCTCCTATCTTGTGATGGCTTTATCTAGCTTTAGTATTAGGATAATATAAGCCAGTTAGAATGAGTTGACTCTACTTCTGTTCTTCAGAAAAAATTGTGAATAACTGAAATAATTTCTTCCTTAAACATTTGGTAGCATTCATATCTATGCCCCAGACTTCTGTCGTGGGGGTTATTAATTATTGACTCAATTTCTTCAATTTATATAGGACTACCTATATTATCCAATTTTTATTTTGTTAGTTTAGAATTTTAAAAAGATTAAACTTTTTTTTAACCTTAATTTATTCATTCTCTGGTGCTCTTCCTTTCATTTTGAATTTATAACCTATAATATTTTTCTTCTCTCTGAAAAACTTATTTTGATGTTGCTTTAATATCAAAATAAGTCTTCTGATGACAATTCAGTTTTTGCTTATCTGAGAAAGTATTTCTCCTTCATTTTTGATGGAAAATTTTTGCTGGTATAGAATTCAAGATTGCTGGAGTTTTAAAAAAATCTTTAACTATTTCACTCTACTTTCTTCTTGCTTGCATAGTTTCTGATGAGAAGTCTGATGCATTTTATATCCTTGTTCCCATATAGGACAGGCGTTTTTTTCACCTGGTTTATTTTTAAATTTTCCCTTTGTCTTTAGTTTTCTGCAGTTTATGAGATACTATGTATACATGTAGACTTTCTTAGTATTTATTCTGCTTAGAGTTCTCTGAGATTCTTGGATCTGTGGGTTGGTGACCATAATGAGTTTTGGAAAATTCTCAG
>NW_007730733.1:86382-87074 GCF_000696425.1 Galeopterus variegatus | reverse complement strand
GTTCTCTGAGATTCTTGGATCTGTGGGTTGGTGACCATAATGAGTTTTGGAAAATTCTCAGCCATTATCACTTCAAATATTTCTTCTGTTCTCTTCTCTTTTTCCTTTTCTTCTGGTATTTCAAAGACACATATATTTTTGAAAATTTGCCATATTTCTTGGCAATTCTGTCCTCATTAGTTTCTCTCCTTGTATTTTAGTTGGAGAAGTTTCTATTGGCCTATCATCAAGTTCACAATTCTTTCCTCTTTTTTTATCTGTTCCCGGTCTGTTAATAAGCTCACCTAAAACATTCTTTACTTGTGGTACAGTTTTTTTGATTTTTAACATTTCTTCTTCGTTCTTTTTTTTGAGTTCTTTTCTCTCTGCTCACATTACCCACTTATTCTTACATGTTGTTAAATTTTCCCAGTAGTTCCCTTAATACATTAAACATAATTATTTTAAAGTACTCATCTTTTAATTGCAAAAACTGTGTCAGATCTGAGTCTGATTCCGATGCTTACTTTGTCCCTTCACACAGTGTTTTCTCTTGCCTTTCAGTATGCCTTGTAATTTTTTGTTGAAAGGTGGATGTTATGTATCATATAACAGAAACAGAGACAAAGGAACTTTAGTGTGAGGTCTGTGTTAACCTTGCTAGAGTTGGGCTGTGTGCAATGTTTCCTGTAGCTATAGGAGCCACAGAAGCC
>NW_007730733.1:84460-86246 GCF_000696425.1 Galeopterus variegatus | reverse complement strand
ATGATACAGAAAAAAAATTGTTTTTTTCAGTTTTTTAAGTTTCATCTTATTGTAAGTGCAGTAGTGACAATATCCAAGATTTTTTAGTTTGGACCTAATTCCAGAAATCTTGATGGTCTTTATTTATTCTGATGTATTGGAGTTAGAACGGAGGCATATTAGATAGAAGGGATTGGTATAGGGAGTGGAAGGGGAGAGAGGTGCCATGAGAAAATTCAGTAATTTGGCACTTGAGCTGTTAAAGACTCATAGAGGGAAGAAAATGAACAGGTGTTAAGAAAGAATTATTACAGAGAGAGGGGTTATGGAAAAGCAATCTCACTGCAAATTTTAGAGCAAAATTGTAATGGTTAATTTGTGTCAACTTGACTGGGCTAAGAAATGCTCAGGTAGCCAGTGAAAAATTATTTCTGGGTGTATCTATGGGGGTGTTTCTGGAAGGTATCAGAATTTGAATTGGTAAAGTGAATAAAAAAGATTGATCTCACCAATGTTAANGGAAGGTATCAGAATTTGAATTGGTAAAGTGAATAAAAAAGATTGATCTCACCAATGTTAAAAGACACCATTAAATCTTTTTAGGGCCTGATAGAATAAAACGGTGGAAGAAGGACTAATTTGCTTCCTCCGGAAGATCTGTATGAGGTTCCCATTGTCACTGTGAGAGGGGAGAAGGTAACCAGGGAATCCTGACCACATCTCTGGTGGGCTCTCCTGGACATGGCCCATGTTACTTTCATCCACAACCCATCGGCTTAAATTTGTCACTTGGTCCTGCCCAGCACCAGTAGAGTGGAAAACATGTGAGAGCAGATGGAAGGCCAGGCTAGCAAGTGTCTCTGCAATAGTGACAATGAATACTAACTTTATTATATTTTTTAAAAGAATAACACATTAGAAGAAATTATACCCATTTTTGTATAACTATTTTTTTGGTCTCCTACTGGAAAAATACTTTTCACTTTGTGTTTAATCTTATACATATGCATGTGGACGTTTTCTTTTTTTAATTTAATAGATCTACGGTTAAAATTTTCTGTATTATCACTCCATGAGACAAAGAAAAAATGTAATAAAAATTATAGAATTGTACACTATACTACTAAATTGGAATCTTCCTTTTGAAACAGTATGAAAAACAAGATACAATATACTCTAAAGTATACAATATACTATTTTATCCTGCAAAACAACATGATATTGCATATAATACACTTTTAATTGTATTTATGGACTTGCACAAAGTAAAGGGAATAAAAAAGGCAAAAAATAATCTTAATTAAAACCAGATTACTAAATGAAAATGTTAACATAAGTGCTATAAACAAGAGAATAAGCCTCGGGCAAACAAAAAGCAGATATAGAAGAATTTGAGAGTTTTTTAGAATAAACTAGAGATTCTGAAAGTTGGCTAAAGTGGTCCCCTCTGATTCCATACAGAAGCAAATGCAACTCCTCTTCGGAGAAAAAATAGTAACAGTTTGTGCCCCTGATTTTCCACAGATTAACTTTAACCAAGCATGAGATCACAATAAAAAATTCCAAAAACACAGGGGGGAAAAACAAAGCACCATGAGAAAGAATCAACATAAATAGCACAGTTAGGTATCACACACAGAATATAAAATAACTATAATTTAAAATATTAAAAGAGGCCAAAAATAACTACTGCTAAGAATAAAAAATAGGAAGTGGCATAGGTTCATCAGATATTAATATTTTAATAAGAAAATAGATGCCAACATATTTGACAACTTTGACAGAATTATACAATTTCTAAAAAAAA
>NW_007730733.1:81948-83647 GCF_000696425.1 Galeopterus variegatus | reverse complement strand
AAAAAAAAGATAATGTCCTAAAAGTCTTATAACCATTAAAGAAGTTAATCACTCCATACAGAATACACTAGGACCAAATAGTTTAAATCTTGTTTCAAACAGCTTCTGTGAAATAGATATCTCAAGATTATACCACCTCTTCCAAAGAATAAAAGAGCAATAGCTCAGGAGGTATGGCGTCAGCAAGGTGGTAGAATGGAAGATCCCTGCTCATATCCCCCCACAACAACAATGATTTTGTAGCCATCCATGGACAGAAGTGCCTTAGTGGGAGCTTTGTGATTCAGGTAGGAGGTTGTAAAACCCTGGGGGATCCCAAAACCTAAAAGGACTGTTTTGAGAGGGCAGACCCACACCCAGGTGGCAAACTCACCAACCTGGCCTCAGACCAGAAACGGTCCTCTCCTCCTGTGGGTTTGGCTGCAGCCCCATTTGGCCCTGGTCCTGCCATAAGAACCATTGGCTAAGGGACACCAGAGTGTCATACACACTCATGCCTCAGTGACAGGCCTGCAGATGTAGTCCCAGCTATGGATCTTGAAACAGCCCTGAGAACCAGCTGCAGCCCCTCTCAGCCTCTGTCTGAGAGCAGTTCTGCTACACAAAGACCCAGAGGGAAATGTACTGGGCTGAGACCCTGGGGCAAGCTTGATGACTTCAGTTCCACAGCAGACCATGAAACAGCCCTGATAATCATCTCCAGTGCCTCTAAGCTGCACTCTGAGAGCAGTCCTGGCCACAGAGAGACCCAGGGGAAGTTCTGGCCTGAATCCTTAGAGAAGACTGGACAGCCTCACTCCTACCACTGACCTTGAAATGGCCTGAAGACTTGGCTCCAGATCCTCTCAGCTACAGTCTGAGAGCAGTCCTACTGTTTTAAATAAAACTCTGAGCTTTTCCATCAATTTGGCTGGTAACTAGTATTCCCAGCAGCCACCAGAGGACTGGACCAAAGAGCACCAACAGGAAATCCAATGGTCTGGTTCCTTGTGGGATGGCCTTGCCTTCAAGGGTGAGATTGGAAGCACAGGTTCAATGAGACAATCACAGTGTGAAAGTTTAAAAGGTTTTAGTACTTATAGACTCAGGAGGGTACACAAAATGCCTGGAGGCCACACACACTGAGGTCAGGGAGTGCAGCAGGAATAGGAATAGAGTATGGCAACTAGCAGCATATAATAGAGAATAGGTGTGGGCCACTTTAAGTTCACAGGCAAATACCTGAATGGTCCCTTTAAAGAAAGCAGTGGGAAAGCAGGGAGTCCAGTTTGCAAGGAAGAAAAGATGTCTCTTGTTTCTCAGCTCTGGCTATGAGCTTGAGCCACTTGGGTGTGGTGTAGAACTGGAAACTGTGTCAAGGGTGATTGAGCCATAATTCTGGAAAAAGAAAGCAAAATCTGCATTCAAAATAGATGCCGAGGCAATGTAAAATTTTATTTTATTTTATTTTATTTTATTTTTATTTTATTTTGGGGGCAGCTGGCTTGTACAGGTTTCTGAACCCTTGACCTTAGTGTTAACAACACCATGCTCTAATCAACTGAGCTAATCAGCCATTACTTCAACATAAACTTTTAAGAATTCATTGCCCCTTCCCCCAAAAGGGCCTAGAGGGGGGTACACCCATCAGTGCCCCCAGAGGCAGTCCTGTAGATCTTGGTCTTGGGTGTGGACACTGAAGTAGCCCTGTGATTCAGTT
>NW_007730733.1:79507-81635 GCF_000696425.1 Galeopterus variegatus | reverse complement strand
GAGGCAGTCCTGTAGATCTTGGTCTTGGGTGTGGACACTGAAGTAGCCCTGTGATTCAGTTCCAAACCCTCTCAGCTGTGGTCAGGGGCCAATTCTGCCCATCCCTGAGCCCACCCAGAAATGCAGCGGGAGCCCTAACAAGGTCCTGAGGAAGCTACACACATCTGCACACCAGGTTACAAGTCCATCATCTGTAGACCATTAAGCAGACCTTCATCTCAGTGCCAGCCCTACTGACCAAAATTCTGGCAACAGTCTAGTTCACTCATGGGCCAGGCAGGATCCATACCTACTAGAGCTCTTGCTTACAGATCCATCCACTGCAATCTCCTCTAAAATCCTAACAGCAGCCACATGATCTGGCTCCCAACCCACTCAACTATGATCCCAGGGCAATCTCGTCAGCCTGGGGATCAAACAAAATTAGGTCTTTACCTGCCAAAAACAGTCTTCATAGATAAAGTATTTGCTCCTTCAAATGCACACACCTCAACACAAGGCTACAGAGATAATAAAGGATCGGGCAAACATGACACCACCAAAGTAAACTAACAAAGCTCCAGTAACTAGCCCCAAGGAAATGGAGGTCTATAAATTGCCTGAAAAAGAATTAAAATAATTGTCTTAAGGAAGCTCAGTGAGATATAAGAAAACACATATAGACAACTAGTAAATGCAAGAAACACAAGTAGGAAAGGAACATATTAAAAAAATGAGAAGTTGAGTAAAGAAAAAAAAATAACCAAACAAAAATCCTGGATCTGTAGACTATAATAACAGAGTTTAAAAATTCAGTAGAGAAATTCAACAGCACACTCAATCATAGAGAAGAAAGAATTCATGACCCTGAAGAAAGGTCATTTGAAATTAGCCAATTAGAGGAATGAAAAGAAAAAAGAACTAAAAGGAGTGAGGAAAGCTTAAAAATCTGTCAAATGTACAGATATGTGAATTATGGGAGTCCAAGAAAGAAAAGAAAATGAAAAGGGGGCCGAAATCTTATTTAAAGAAATATTGACCAAAAAATTTCCAAATATTGGGAGTTAAATGAACATCCAGATTCATGAAGATCAAAGGACCCCAAGAAAGACCAACACAAAGAAGAATACTCTGAGACACATTGTAATCAAATGTGTTTAAGTCTAAGACAAAAAGAAAATCTTAAAAGTAGCAAGAGTAAAGAGACTTATCATATACAAGGCAACCTCCATAGGGCTAAAAGTGGATTTCTCAACAGAAACCTTGTAAGCCAAGAGGGAGTGTGATGCTATATTCAAAGTTATAAAAGGAAAACAACAACAACAACAACAACAACGTCAACTAAGAATACTCTACCCAACAAAGTTNAAGGAAAACAACAACAACAACAACAACAACGTCAACTAAGAATACTCTACCCAACAAAGTTTTCCACCAGCAATGAGGGAGAGATAAAGTGAGTTCTTCAAGTTAAAATGAAACATATTAACTAACAATACGAAAACATAAAAATCACTGGTAGAGGTAAATATATAAAAACGTAAAACTCACTGGTAGAGGTAAATATATAGATAAATTTAGAATACTCAATACTGTAATGGTGGTGGGCAAATCTCTTTTAACCATAGTATAAAAGTTTAAATGACAAAAATATTGAGAAGTATTAAAAATAACTATAGCTACAGTAATTGGTTAATGAATGCAGAAAACAAAAAGATGTAAAGTGTGACATAAGATAAAATATAGGAGGAGTAAGTAAAAGTGTAGAGATTTTGTGTATAGTCAAAGTTAAGTTGTTACCAGCTTAAAATAGGTTACAGCTATGTGATGTTTTATGTAAGTCCCATGGTACCATAAAGAAAAAAGTAGTAGTAGATACACAAAAGATAAAGAGAATGAAATCAAACCATACCAGTAGAAAAATTCTACAAATCATGAAAGAAGACAGCAAGGTTGGAAGAATGGAACAAAAGAACTACAAAACAGTCAATACACAATTAACAAAATGTCTGTAGTAAGTTCTTGCATCAATAATTACTTCAAATATAAGTGGATTAAATCACCCAATAAAAAGACATAGAGTGGTCTGGGGCCGGCACGGTGGCGCACTGGATAGTGCGCCGCTTGGGAAGTGCGGCGGCGCTCCCGC
>NW_007730733.1:62761-78767 GCF_000696425.1 Galeopterus variegatus | reverse complement strand
GCAACACTGAGGGTTGCAATCCATTGCCGGACACGGAAAAAGACAAAAAAAAAAAAAAAGACATAGAGTGGTCAAATGGATAAAAGCAAATCCAACAATCTGCTTCATATAAATGACTCACTTTAGCCTTAGTCCCATTCATAGACTGAAAATGAAGCAATGGACAAACTTATTCCATGCACTTAGTAAGTGAAAGAGAACAGAGGTGGCTATATTTACAGCAAACAAAACAAATTTTCAGTCAATTCTGTCACAAGAGGCAAAGATCACTGTATGATGATAAAGGGGTCAATTTACCAAGGAGATATAACAATTGTAAATAAATAAGCAACCGACATTGGAGTACCTAAATATATAAAGCAAATATTAACAGAACTAAAGGGAAAAATAGGTAGAAATACAATAATAGTAGGGGACTCTAATATTCCACTTTCAACAATGTATAGATCATACAGATGGAAAATCAACAAAGAAAGAGCAGACATGAATAACAGTGTAGACCAAATGGACCTGAGACAGATACAAAACATTCAATTCAGTAGGAGCAGAATACATTATTCTGTAGTGCCACAGAATATTTTCCAAGATAGAACATACATTATGTCACAAAACAAGCCTTAACAAATTTAAGAAGATTGAAATTTTCTGAAGTAGCTTTTCTGATCACAATGGTATAAATTAATATTAAATGGTGTATTAATCTATGTAATATTAATACTGTATTAATAGTAATTTAATTAGTATTAAATTAGTTAATGGTGCAAATTAATTAGAAATTAATATACAAGGGATTATGGAAAACTCAGAAATACGTGGAAAGTAAACAACACACTCCTAAAGAAACAACGGGTAAAAGAAGAAATCAAAAGAGAAATCAAAATGTATCTTGAGACAAACAAAAATGAAAACAATGTACTAATCTCTGTGGGATGCAGCAAAGACAGTGATGAGGGAGATATTTAGCAATACATGCCTATATCAAGAAAAGAGAAAGATCTCAAATAAACAACCTAATGTTATAACTTTAGGAAGTAGAAGAAAAAAAGAACAAACTAAGCACAAAGTCAGCAGAAGGAAGAAAAAGATAAACATTAGAACAGAGATAAATTAGAGACTAAAATGTTGAAATTAGAAAGGTTAGTGAAACTTAAGAGTTGTTTTTCTGAAAAGTTCAACAAAATCAACACACCATCGGTTACACTAATCAAGCAAGAAAGAGGACTCAATTAAATAAACTTATGAATGAATGAACGATATCATTACAGCTGATATCATTGAAATACAAAGGATCCTAAGGGAATGCTATGAACGATTATATGTCAAAAAACTGGATAACCTAGAAGAAATGAATAAATATTTAGAAACATACAACTTACCAAGACTGAATCATTAAGAAACAGAAAATCTGAACAGAACGTTAACTAGTAAGAAAATCAGTAACTAAAATCCTCCTAACAAAGAAAAGCCCAGGAACAGATAGCTTCACGAGTGAATTCTGCCAAACATCTAAAAAAGAGCTAATTCCAATCCTTCTGAAACACTTCCAAAAAACCACAGAGGAAGAAACACTTCCAAACTCATTTAACAAGGCCATTATTACCCTTAAACTGTCCAAAGCCAGGCAAAGACACTACAGGAAAAGAAAATTACAGGCTAAAACCAACAATAAACATGTACGCAAACAGCTTTAACAAGACACAAGTAAATCAAATTCAACAGCACATTAAAAGGATCATTACCATAATCAAGTGGACTTTATTCTTGAAATGCAAGGGTATTTCAAAATACACAAATCAATAAATGTGATACACCACATTAGTAGACTGAAGATAAAAATAATACAATCATCTAAATAGATGCAGAAAAAGAATTTGACAAAATCCAATATCCTTTCATGACTAAAAGTCTCAACAAATTAGGTGTAGAAGAACTGTACTTCATCCTAATAAAGGCCATATATGACAAGCCTACAGCAAACATCATAGTCAGTGGCAAAAAGCTGAAATATTCTCTTCTGAGATCAGAAGAAGAAAAGAATGCCCACTCTCATCACTTCTATTCAACATAATGCTGAAGTTGTAGCCAGAGCAATTAGGCAAGAAAAAGTAGTAAAAGGAACTCAAATAGGAAAGGAGGAAGTGAAATTGTCCCTGTTTGCAGATGGCATGATCTTATATATAGAAAACCCTAAAAATTTCACCAAGAAACAGTTACAACTAATACAAAAAATCTAGTAAAATTTCAGGATACAAAATCAACATACAAAATTCAGTTGTGACTCCACTCCAGCCCCACTGACCTCCTCCTCTGGCATGCTGGTCAAGCTTCCCCCTGGAGTCATTGCATAATCTGTTCCCCTTACGTGAACAATCTGCTTTCCAGATAGTCTTGTGGCACCCATTAGACCACCCTGCTCAATACCACCACTGCCCACCACCTACCACCCCTCCTCATCCTCTTTACCCATTCTTCTATTACTTTTTTTTCCCTAGCACCTATTTCCCTCTAACGTGCACTATAATTTACTTATTATGTTAATTATTTCTTTCATATTTATTTCTACTAGGATGTAAACACCATTTTTATCTGTTATTTTCACTGTGGTATCCCCAGCCTTTAGAACATTGCTTAGCAAATGGTAGCTACTCAATAAATACTTGTTGAATAAATGAATGAATTCATAAATGGCATGATTGGTACTGGAAAAATATGTAGGTGGATGGATGGATGGATGTTTGCTGAATGGAGGGTAGATGGAAAAATAAAGAGATGGAAGAATGGGAAGAAGTTTCAATGGGTAGAAAAAAAATCAGTTGCATTTCCTTACACCAACAGCAAACTATGGGAAAAATAAATTAAGAAAGTGATCCCATTTATAATAGTATTAAAGAAAAATATATTTAGTAATAAATTTAGCAAAGGAGGTGAAAGATCCATACACTGAAAACTAGAACATGTTCATGAAAGTAATTGAAGAAAAAACAAATAAATGAAAACATGTGCTCTGTACATAAATTGGAAGAACTAACATGAGAGAGAAATATTATTCAACCATAAAAAAAGAAATTCTGTTATTTGCAATAACATAAATGAACCTGGGGACTTTAGGCTAAGTTAAATAATCCAGACATAGAAAGACAAATACCACATGATTTAACTTATATGTGGAATCCAAAAATGTTGAACTCATAGAAGCAGAGAGTAGTGCGAGAAATAGGGAGATGCTGGTCAAAGGACACATACTTTCAGCCCAAAGATGAAGTTCTGGGTATCTAAGGTTCAGTATGTGTAGGATGGATGTGTTAATTAGTTTGATTGTGGTAATCATAACACAGTGTATATGTACATCAAATTCTCACACTATACACCTTGAATATATATAATATTTTTAATACAATATTTTTAAAAATAAAAATACTCATGCATAAAAAAAACAAAAAAAGAAAAACAACTCATTCCATGAGACCAATATAAGGACAAGGTCAAACTAGATGAAAAGAATTAGAGAAATGGAGATTATAGAATAAATAGTATTTATGTCCTTACATTTTTAAAGTACATAAAAGGACCCTAGTAATATTAATGTTGACATTGACTGATAATAGTCATTGAGCACATATTGTTTGTTAGCACTGTTCTAAGTGCTTTATCTGAAATGTCATTTCAGTGTCACAGCAACTAATGGGATGACTATCATCTTTATTTTAAAGATATGAGGTTTGAGAATCAGTACAGGTACATGGCTTTCCGAAAGACTACAAAGGACATAATTGGAACGCCAGCTCAAGTAGTCTGACCTGGAATCTGTGCTCATCACTACACTCTCAGGTGACTGCTTATTTTTTCACTTTGTAAAGCAGCTTATAGTAATAGGTTTAGGGAAGAGCCAGAAATTCACACTATTTATACTGACAGAAAGGAAGCATAGCCATGTTTTACCCAAAACAATGGATAAAAAATTTCCAATTTTTTAACATGCTATTTTATGCTTGCTTGATTTATATATATATATATATATATATATATTGCAGTGGCTCTAGTGTCTTCACTGAGATGTGGTAACTGTTATATTTACATATTTTTTATACATAAGGTCTAAATAGAGATTGATATAAAAAAAAACAGATTATACTAAAAAGCAGGATTCAGTGATTACACTGAGAGAATGATATACCCATAGAAGCTCCACATCCCTATGCTGGTATCTGTGTATTTGAGCCCACAACCACCATGACCAAAATGTGTGTACATGACTTGAATGGTAAAGTCTGACATGAAACAGAACTTTTTAGACTTTGTAATACATCTGTCAAATCGTCTCATTTATTGTTAAAGATTTTCTTTAGTTCTATGAAGCAGCAGGAATGGAAATGTCACCCTAGCTTTTGGGAGAGAGAGAGACAGAAAAAAAAGAGCAATCTTATTTAAGAACAGTTGCCATTATAACCATTCAGATATAATTGTCGTGTAAAAGGTGGATTTGTATTGATTTCATATTAAAGCCATAAAAGTATATGATTCGATTTTTAATGATACTGTGAATTATGTATTGCAGTCAGGCTACTTTAAGGTGTTCACACAGAATAGAAGTATTTTAAAGCACTAAACATCATCTCACTTCTCCAAAATGGAATTACTTCTTTTAAAATTATTGCAATGGTATAGTTCTTTTATTTTTCATTTTTAGACTTCATCTTATCATGAATGTTTTTGAGTATATGCCTTGGAGTTACTACATTAAAATTCAGTGATCATATCAAGTGGTGATGAGGAATCTTATCCCTCCAAATTAGTGAACAGTCTGATTTTATATGTTTTAACAGAAATATATTCTTCTGCTTTAAAGCAATGTGGTAACTCATGGAGCTAAAGAACACATATCGTCATGTCACTTGTTCTGATGAATATGAAAAACTGTTATGTCAAGTAATAGAAACAGATTTCTGTTACTCATGCTGACATACGAGTTTAATTTTTTTCATGGACAGGGTTACGTTTTCCACTTTGCTACTATTTCTGTAGTACTCAGTCCTGTTCCTGACGTCAGCGATCAGCAGGCAGCACGTTTTTGACTCTTTTTCTAGCTAAGAAAATAACAAGTCTTGTAAAAGCAGAATGGAAAGAAGTGCAGCTCTAGATAATGCTCCTAAGACATTCTACTAAATTAGATCATGAAAAAGAGCAGTCCATTTCATGACTGAGCATTCCACGTGCTTGTCTGCAGGCGGCCGTAGGAGTCCTACTGAATTCTGCACTCTGAGAGTCTATCTCATGAACATCCATAAAATGGAATTTTCTTTACCATTATGCTCTCCCTTCCCTGACCACCAGCACAGGTAGAAACACACACTCATGATTTATGTGTCCCAAACCTCCTTGGCAGCAAAAAAATAACTCAAAGAACAAAAATCAGACAGAACACTCAGACCATTTCCTTGAACAAGTACACTCAATAGAGCAGGAAAGGGAGATGTTGCACTTGAAAATTTTCCATATTAATGCAAATGAAGACATGCTTCAGACCTGAGAACTCATTTAACACTCTATAGTTTGTTTTTTTTCTCCTGAATCCGAAACTGAATATTTTCTTTTTCTTTTCTGCATCCCGTATGCTAAGTATTTGGGAAAAATAAACACCTAGCCTTTTTTCACTATCCCAAATTAGAGGGAAACATAAAATTCTGTAATTCATTCAGTTTTTTAAAAGCACGTTATGTTGTACCAAATAAATGCCAGACACTGTTGACTATGGAGTTTGAAGTCTGGTGGAAGACATAGGTAATTACAATAAAGGTAATGATCACTGTGACAGAGAAAGATAAGAGGGCACAAAAGCAGGGCTTTGGTCTACGCGTTGTGGAAGAAGCTTTAAGGAAGTTTTGAGGAAGTGGGGGGAGCAATATAAAGACACTTCCAGGTGCCTCCCAAAGGCGAGGCTTGAACAGAGACTGCAGGAAAGAGCCTGCCAGGAGCGAGTGGCCCAAGGGGACTCAGGTGTGCTTAGAGGAACCAGGGCAGGTAGAGCAGGCCCTGCCACATTGAGTCTGGAGGAGGGGACACTTATGATCTAAAATGTCACTCTGACTGAGATTTGGAAAATGAGTTGTGACAGAAAGGGGTGGGTATGGCAAGGGCTAGGGGCTGATGGCACAGGTAATAAGGTGGAATAAACTCCTGGTGATCCACAGCTGCGTGGGAGCCTGCTGGGGACAGGAGCAGGGTCAGAAAAAGGGCCTGGTGCTCCCGCTGGACAAATGATAGTCACCCTTGAATTTTAGGGACTGAGAAAGGCTCACATATATACACGGCTCACATATATATATATATATATCCGTGTGTGTGTGTGTGTGTGTGTGTGTGTATACACACACACACACACACTGTCTGTCTCATATATGTTAGTCTCTCAAATTTTACATATATATATATATATGCTGTCTGATACACGGATATATATACACACTGTCTGTCTCATATATGTTAGTCTCTCAAATTTGTAACACTAGAAATATTCTTTCTAATGTACTCCTATGAAATACAAATACTACATATTGTTTTAGACAAACTTTCCTATTATCGAAAGTATATGTCTGGTTCTTTAGATGTTTCTGACAAAATGTCAGGACTTTATAAGCCATACAAATGTATTAATGAATTATGTAACATAGATTTTCACCCTTCCTCCCCCCTCTCTACTTCCCTCTGTATTAATCAGGGATCTGCAGAGAAACAGACCAATGTACGAGAGGGAACTTATGAGGGGAATTTGCTCATGGGACTGTGAAGGCTGAGAAGCACCACGATAGGCCATCTGTAAGCTGGAGACCCTGGGATACCAGCAGTCTGGTTTATTACAAGTCTGGAAGCCTTAGAACCGGGGAAGCTGATGATGTCATTCTCAGTCCAAGATCAAAGGCCTGAAAGCTGGAGGTGCCACTGGTGTAAGTCTTAGAACCCAAAGGCTGAAGATCCTTGAGTTCTTATATCCATGGACAGGAGAGAAGCATATATCCCAGCTCCAGTGGATAGAGAAAGAGATCTGCCTTTTCCTCAGTTTTTGTTCTCTCTGGGCCCCCAGCAGATGGGCTGGTGCCTGCCCATATTGAGGGCAGATATTTTACACCCAGTTCATTCAAGCTTACATGCTAATCTTCTCTGGAAATACCCTCATAGACACCCCCTGAAATAATACTTTACCAGGTTTCTAGGTCCCTTAATCTAGTCAAGTTGACACCTAAAATTAACTATCGCACTCTCCCTCTCTTCTTTTCTCTCTCCCTCTCTCCCTTCCTTCCTCTTTCTTCCTTCCTTCCTTCCTTCCTTCCTTCCTTCCTTCCTTCCTTCCTTCCTTCCTTCCTTCCTTCCTTTCTTTCTTTCTTTCTTTCTTTCTTTCTTTCTTTCTTTCTTTCTTTCTTTCTTTCTTTCCCTGAGAAACTCATATAAAACATCTACATTCTTATTAACAGATGTTCAAGGAGTGGCATGGTTAGCATTTTCTGAGAGCTTGTTAGAAACTCAGAATCTCAGGTTCATCCCTAAACTGACTGAATAGTGTCTATATTTTAATAATACTCCTTAGGGGATTTGTGTGCATCTTAACATTTAAATATCACTGAACTCGTTTAGTGATTTTTAGAGAATGCGTGTTTCTGGGCTTCATGAAAGATCTAAATGAAGCGGAGCAGAAGGGGATGATTGATAAGCATTAGATTAAAAACATAATAATAAATGTAAAGCTTTGCAGGTGAGTCTGATGTGCAGCAAGGACTGAGGACTACTGAGGCAGATACATACTTCATTTTGAAGAGCAAGAAATGGAGATGATTTGTGAGTTTTCTATGCATTCTGCTATTTTTGCCCGAACCAGATCTAGGCACATCAGTCAGTTCCCAGGTCAGTTCAGATTGGTTGAAGGAGAAGTACTGATTTAACTGATATAAAACCAGTGAGTAAAGTCATACAACAGAGAACTAAAATTTAAAAATATTATTCCGGAAGTATCCAGAATGGCATCATGACATTCCAACAAACTTTAGTTCATACTATGCCAGAGAGAAAAAAGGTGGGTCATTGGGTTAAAAATGCCTCCACAAGAAGGGTTTTATATATTTTGAATTCTTATGAGTACATTCAAAATTAAAGTACCATAGAACTTTCTTTTCCATTTATAAGATTATATACAAAATGGTACTTGGCATTTTAATCAATGTCTTATAGGCAGAATATACATCTAACCTCAAATGAATAGATCTTTTTTATAATTTAGCTTTGAAGTCTTGGACTTGTGTTGCCTCAAATTTGTTTAGGATCTCAGTTGATATAACTGTTCCCAGTTTCACTTTATCTAGCTCAACATGAAGATGGAATTTCTTCATTGATCTTGATTTCATTTCAGGAGAGGATGAGATAGAGGATTCTTAGGTAAGTATTTTTAGAAAGGGTGCTTCAGAGCCTTAACATCTTCAGGTGAGGCTCCTGGGTTAAAAGAAGGATGGTCACACACCAACATGGACTGAGTTTTATTTTTTCAGATTCCAATAGTTGATTGTAGGTGGTAGGAGGTGAACAACCTTGTAACAGTCTGTTTCTATGGCTTATAACAAAATACTTGAAACTGGGTACTTTGTAAGAAAATGAAATTTATTACTTACAGTGTTGGAGGCAGGGAAGTCCAAAGTCCAGGGAACACATCTGGAGAGAACCTTCTCTGCTGGTGACTTCAGCAATGCAGGGTATCACATTGTGAAACGGTGGAGCAGAGAGAGGCTAACCTCCTATGTGCTCTTCTTTTAAAGCCCTCAGAACCATGCCTCTGACCAGCAGTATTAATCCATTCACTACAGCATGGTCCTACAATCTAATCTCCTCTTCAAGGCCTCAGCTTTCAATTACCTTAACAGGATTTCCCAGCCTCAACGGGATAGCTGGGTCGTATGGTAGATCTAAGTTACAGTGGGGATTAAGTTTCAAATATATGAACTCTGGGGACACAATTCAATCAGCCCAAAGCAAATCTCTTTTCTGTTAGAGGACAGGTAGGGGTAACAACAAATGTTATTTATTTTAGCTATTTCTTTAGTACATATTTTGCATGACTCTAAACGACCGCTGCATGAAGCTTGTATGAGAATGAAGACTAGACAAACAGATACAAGGTGATCCACTATCCACATTAAACCACATTCCATTGGTCTGAGCAAAATTTTGTAACCATAGTTTTGAATCTAGATTATATCACGGGATTTAGAAGTTAACTCTTTACATATGTCTCGTTCATAAACTAGATAAATAACTCAGACCTTTTTAAATTCTATAATTTGAACACAATCTCATATTAATTGACAGTTTGTTAGAAAATAAGAAAGGACACAAAGAAAAGTGGTGAAAAGAGGACGGTCCTGGAAATCAGACTGAACCGGTGTGCACCTCGCATTGTCCCTTATTTGAGGAGTGAATCTTCACATCACTTAATCTTTTTGAGCTGTTTTTCCACAACTTCAAAATGGTGATAACAGCTATGACCTAACATTATAACAGATCTACAGAGACTGGATTACAGTAGGTGCTTAATTAATGATAACTTTTTGATTCTTATTAAAATGAAAAGCACTGAGATGCTGAAAGTGACGGGCAGAAAATCATGTCATTCTTGTATCATAGCTGCACATGTGAGAAGAAAGAAAGGCAAAATATGATAATTCTGTGTATCTGATAAGAAGGCAAAGAAAAGAGGAAGACAGAGCCAGGGGACCTTCTAGAGGACATTTTGGGGTTCTGAAGACCTGGACTACTTCACCATTGTCCTAGGCTAACTGATTCTCCATAGTGTTCCTTTTCACATTTACCTAGAGACTTTTTTTTTTTAAAAATGTTCCTTTTCACATTTACCTAGAGACTTTTTTTTTTTTTAAAGGCACTTACACCCCACTATCAACCTGCTGAAGCACCAATTTTGAGACTGACCAGGAGTAGCACAAATCAATAAGATATTGATATTGAAATATTGATGTTACATGACAACATTTCAGAGCACTGGAGATAAAGAGAAGATTTTAAAAGTTCTAGAGAGCAAGAAAGATCAAATAAAAGTCTCAGGGATCAGAAAGTACCTGCCTTCTTAATAGTGATTTGGGAAGCAGGAAGCCAGAGGAGCAATGCTTTCCAATGTGGACAGAAAGTGATTTCCAGCTTACATGCCCAGTCCAGGACATTTTCAGATGTGTACAATCTCTAAAAATTTCTGTCTCTCGCCACCTTTTTTAGAAAGCTATTTGAGGTGTCTTCCCTATACTGGGAAAGAGAAAGACCAATGTGGACAGAAAGTGATTTCCAGCTTACATGCCCAGTCCAGGACATTTTCAGATGTGTATAATCTCTAAAAATTTCTGTCTCTTGCCACCTTTTTTAGAAAGCTATTTGAGGTGTCTTCCCTATACTGGGAAAGAGAAAGATATACTATAGAGAACAGGGGAGACTTGACATGGGAGATAAGAAAGCAAAGCTCAGGAGGATAAAGAAAAAGGAACATAAGAAGGTAACTGCCCACTGGGCATAGAGGACACTCAGTCCATCTGGAGAACTGTCATTCAGAAGACAGGTGGAGATTGTCAGCACCACAGTCTCGGATCTCATACCACATTCTTAACTTGATGAAACTACTGGAGGATATGCCCCACCAAAACAATGGAGTAAACCAATGAAGGAGAGGTTCTGTTATACAGGAAATAGGTATTCAACTCAGGATGAGCAGAAAGGGAATTGGAAGGCGGACAGCTGGGCAGCAGGCCTAGATCATAGAGAATAAAGGTCTCCAGCACCACCAGTCACACTGGCAAAGAAAATTT
Organism: Galeopterus variegatus; assembly: GCF_000696425.1. Lineage (NCBI taxonomy): Eukaryota > Metazoa > Chordata > Mammalia > Dermoptera > Cynocephalidae > Galeopterus > Galeopterus variegatus. Next base: position 67,923 of record NW_007730733.1, on the reverse strand, counting down.
GGAATTCACAGTTTACTGAATTTTGATACTTTTTGCGAAATTGTCCCAAGACTATAATAGAAGATATAAAAAGATTTAGTAAATGTACAAAGAAATCTAAGGAAATAAAAACAAATAAGGAATCCTAAACTTCAGGACAAATTGGCAAAAGGTGAATGTGATCCTGTTATGACACAGGGATAATTCTTAATACCATAAACTCTGGACATTGCTTTAACCCAAAATGTTAACAGAATTATAATAAGAGAATAAGTGATGTGACAGAAACAGGTGGCAATGTAAGAGATCTAAATCCTCATCCACCATATCAGGAAGTCAGTAGGTAACATCTGAAAGTCTTGAATCCAATGACAGCAGTTTATTCTTACATTTAGAATTATGGACACTGAACAACTCAAAGAGGCGATAGTGGTTGCTTTTGGAAAGAAGACTGGTACGGGAGGGGAGCGGTGCAGCAGAGTGATTTAGTTTTAATCTTTTTAGTTTACTACTTAATGTTTTAAGCTATTGTGCATGTATTGCTCTGATAAAATGAGATTCAATTATAATATTCATGATGCAGGTTTTAAGCCTGCTGGTTATCACCAGACTGGCTTCTGTACGTAGCAACCATCTGTTTCACTGATGTCCACTTGCGTTTCCACTTCGATTCTTGTGCAGCATTACGATGCTCCCATGCAGGGTAGGCATATTCTGCACATGCAAATGCCATTGCTCCGCAAGCCCTATCCCACCATACAGACTCAGAAGAAAATGTAGAGACTGAGGCATTGTTGGAGAAGCCTATAGATAAAGAAATTCTGTCTTTTCTCTGCAAACAGGAGGCTGCCTAGCAACCACTATCCTCTACGCTGAGGAGAGACTAGACTACACATTTCCATTTCTGTACCTATTATGAGATTCAGCTTAACAAAAATAAAAATTTATATCCCTGATCAGTTTGGAATCATTTTACTACTATCAAATTTAATTTTCTTATGAATCAAAGTTGTAGGAAAAAATAAAAAATGCATTTAAGGAGAAACAAGTGCATTAAATTGCCTGCAGTGTGTAAACATAATTTTTTCCTTCTAACTGATTTAATATTTTTAAAATAATATGTGCAAAACCAATGCCAAATAATAAGCCCATGATGTAAAGCTCATGCGGTTTGGAAGCTGGAGTGGAGTAGGTTCCATTATGTCTGATCGCATTATCCTTTCCACTTGAGTAAATGCACTGTACTGGATTTGGACTTAGTCGTGCTGTAGTTTGCTTGTCAGAAAATTTGCATTTCTATGATCAAAATGAAAGATGTGTTTGAGATTTATTGGAAAAGTGGGTGTAGAAAAGGCTTTAAGTGCTTTTGAGATCATTTCTCTTTTGTGATGACTTGTAAGGAGCTTTGGAAACAAGGGGCAAAGCTTCTTGGAGTGTCAGGAGCAAACCTCTAGCCCTGGTGGGTGCAAGATTCCTTCTCAGTGGTCACACACTCCATCAACTCTCTACCTAGAATGAATCATGACTGCTTCTCTTCGGTTAGAAAATAAAGGGAAACCAGGAGCAAGAGTCTTTTATTTCTCTCTCTTTCTGAATTTGGGCATCTGATCTCTAATAAAAATTCATTGAACAATTAAATGTCTCCAACTCTTTTCCCTAATTTATAAAGTCAATAGCAATTTAAGTATCAAATTGAGCCTCCTGCCGCTCCCTCACAGCTGTGCTAAACCAGATTAGAATGATTTCAAGGAAAAATATGAAACGCTTTACAGATTTCTTGCCCTCAATCTCCAGGTAGATCTTTTTCTGAAGTTGCTTGGCTTCTTTCACAAGAACTGGGCAATAATGTGAGTATTCTTCAGTGGTCTGCAAACTTGATTCCACAGTTCCTTTCTACGAATCAGAAGAACTCCAACACGTCCCTCCGTCTCTAGAAAATGTCCTGATTTGGACAGGAGTTAGCTCCTAATTTGCATTTTAAAAAGTCTTCTGCGGCCTATCATCACCATCAAACTTTGTACTGTAAACTTATTGTAAAAATAATAGAAGTCTTCATATAATACCACGCACTGTGTGGGAGCTATAAACAGTCATTGTTAATGGTAACAAGAGCTGAAAGTTCCAATTCTTTCTCCTGGACCTTAAGGGCAATTGTGATGCCAGTACTTTTGATCTGCTAGCTGGGAATCATTACTGCAAATAAGTACCATTCCTGGGAGTCTGTGGAGACGTGGTCTTTTGTCAGAAAAAAGAATGGATAAACAACTCCTGTTCTATGTAACTGGTTGACTATTGAGACTTTGGTGAAAGTCGTGCCCCTGGGAGGGAGGAAAAGCAACGCCAGCTGGAATATTTAAGACTTGCCCTAGCTTTTCATTTCTGATAAAGGGATACAATTACCTTCCCTCTGGCAGTGAAGACATTCTCAACTAGTTATTGCGGCAGGTTTTGTCCTCCTGAGATTCCTCCGTGTGCTTTTGTGCAGCAGACACCGGGCTCTACACTGAACTGTGACCTTCAGTCTGGGGTCAACTAGTTATTGCGGCAGGTTTTGTCCTCCTGAGATTCCTCCGTGTGCTTTTGTGCAGCAAACACCGGGCTCTACACTGAACTGTGACCTTCAGTCTGGGGGGCATAAACGCAGCTCCCAGCAGCCCTGCCTTTTCCCCTCCAAATTCTGCTCACCTCAGTGGGGATCCACAATAATAAATCAGTCTGTGTTCTGGACTGCCAGGGCGAACAATAAATTACAATAATTCTCCTACCGTTTGGAGAGGTTTCAATTCTTAGGAGATTTTTAATCACAGTGGAAAGGCAAGGGTGTTAATGAGGTCTATAAATTAAGTTAACGCAGGGTAATTATGTCCTATGTTGTAATAAAGCTTGGGGTGGCCAATATCATTAAGGCAAATTAAACACTTTCTTAGATTGTGAAGAACAACTGAATAAAAATATTACTGTAAACAAGAGGCTCTTTGGCTGTAGTACATATTGATTATGGAGTGGGCCCTACCAATGCTTCAGGGACTTAACACGAGCCTGTGGTTGGCCAAGAGTGTTAAGATGAGCTGGTTCTGTGTGGGGCCAGGGGCTGGGGAGAAGCAGGCAGCGCCTACACTAGTGCTTCCTGAGCAGCCTGTCTAGCACCCCGGATGCCGGTCTATGAAATCACAAGTTTCCTCATGCTCGGTCACAGCACCTGCACCTTTTGGAGACAGGCATATTTACCTCTTAGATTTATTATGGGAGTCTTCTTGATCTAGGAGCATGTGACACAGATGCTCTAGCATGATAATTAATGAGGTAGCCTTAGGATAAGATCAAAAATAAATGAAAAAAGGTGTGTAGATGCTGTCCCCCCAGTGATTATTCATTCAGTGTAAATATTATTATTCACTGTAAATATGTTATAAATGATTGAGACAATAAAATTCTCCATAATGTCTCATATTTTGGATATATTTATAATATACTAAGATTGTCATAAGGGCTTAATACTGATTACTTCCTTGGATCAAATAACAGCCCTACAAATCAAGTATTATTGTTAGCAATATACAGAAATGGAGACTAAGGCAGAGGTTAGTTTCATACCTTGTCAAAATGATAACCACTGCTACGGGACGCATTTGGATTCAAACACAGAATTTTCTAATTCCAAAGCCCATATTCATAAGCATCATGTGGCATGCTTTATTAATCACCTCCAGCCACCTGAGAGCCCCTTACTAACCTGGAATAGGATAAATAACAAGAGAGAAGACATGAGAATTGGCATTCTGGAATAAGAATCAGAAAGGAAAATCACAGAAATTGTTTAAGTACCGACCAACAATTTGCTAAGAAATCCAATAAACCGAACAGGGATTGGGAAAGATTTACATATGTGAAGGCCAAATGTATTAGTATTTTTTTCTAGTTCTAGGATGATTTTGAATAAAATACACAGAGAGACAGTTTAGTAGGGTGGCTAATAGTACAGACTCAACAGTTGCTGGATTCAAATCCTATCTTTGTCTTCATAACTGTAAGATCTTGGACAAATTATTTAATCTCCTTTTAGTCTCTGTTTCTTCACATGTAAATCATATATAATTTTGATACTTACTCCATAGGACTGGATTAACTGGTGTAAGGTGCTGAGAAGGGTGTGGACACACAACTGCTACATAAACATTAGATATTTTAATTTTGAGACTCCTACAAGACATTTATTTCTGTAATGGGTCTAAGGAATAGTGTAGTGATACTTTTCCTGAAATAATGTGTTTTTTTTTCTTTTTTATTATTATATATTGCTGAAAATGGTGAAATGCACCATGCTTTCCTTTTTTTATATATATAGGCTACCAAACATTAAATACAAATTTGTTGCCAATACATATGAAGGGTTAGGCCCATACCCGAGTGTCACCTGTCAACAGTATGCACCACACAACTGATGAACAGGACAGGTATGACCCATCCTGCTATGAGTGGGAGGTGCTCCTCCATTGTATACACATCCACCATGTTCATTTGAAATCTGCACACCAAACTGGAGAGGATCTGTTCAAACAGGGAATGACCCACTTCTTTCTTCCTTCAGTTTCAAATTTCAAATTAAATCTCAAGTGTTTGAGATTACAGTTAAGCGTTTTTGTCTGGGTCTTATTTTTTTCCACATTTGCTTTTTATATTTCCTCATAAATCTCAATCTCTCATCTATGCTATTGTTTTATTCAGGGTTCTTCAGAAAAACAGAACCAACAAAATATATACAGGTATACAGAAAGAGATTTATTATGAGGAATTGGTTCCCACCATTACGGAGGCTGAGAAGGTCCACAATCTGCCAGCTGCAAGCAGGCGGCCTAGCACAGCTGGTGATGTAGGTACCACCCAAATCCAAAAGCTGAGAAGAAGGGGAGCCAGTGGTGTAAATCCTAGCCTGAACTTAAAGACACAAAAACTAGGAGCACCAATGTCTGAGGGCAGGAGAAAATGGAAGTTCCAGCTTAAGCAGAGAGAGAAATTCATCCTCCCTCTGCCTTTCTGTTGTATTCCAGCCTCAAAGGTTGGGATGATGTCCACCATATTGGTGAGGTCAATCTTCTTTGCTCATTTTACTAATTCAAATGTTAATTTATCTTAGAAACACCCTCACAGACACACACAGAAATAATGTTCACTGGCTATCTGGG
>NW_007730733.1:61349-62320 GCF_000696425.1 Galeopterus variegatus | reverse complement strand
AATTTATCTTAGAAACACCCTCACAGACACACACAGAAATAATGTTCACTGGCTATCTGGGCATTCCTTAGCCCAGTCAAGCTGACACCTAAAACCAAGCATCAAACTACCATGAATTAACATGAGAATGTAAGCCCCATGAGGACAAGGACTATTGTCCACTTTATTTGGTGCTATATATCCACAACCTAGAACAATGCCTCACACACATAGGCCTTCAATAAATATGTATTAATTTAATAAATGAATATTTTATTTTATGTATGTCTAAACCCCCCTTAAATATTCTGGGAATAAGGTGAGATACAAATATACAAATAAGTAAAATACTGCTGTCTGCATGACAGAAAACATTCTATATCCTTGAAATCTTTCCCTCCATTCCTCCCCCATATACACAGACACCTATCTGTATGTGGGAACTGTTATCTCTAAGTATAAAAATAACAATTAGGTCAACAGCTTCACTATTTTAAATTTCTAGGTATTTTTAAAAGATTGATGAGAAGCTCAAATATTATAAAAGTCAATCATATATATATATATATGATTATGTATGTAATTTTAAAGCAGTATAAAGTAAAATTTATTGCATTAAGCTTAATCTCCACAAAAGAAAAATTTAAAAACATAGATTGATTTCCAAAGAAAATAAAAATATCCACCATGCAGACTGTATAAAGTGCCAATTGGAGTAAGTCTGTTTTTATTTTAAGTGACAGCCCCAAGCCATGTAAATTGAGAGGAAGCAATATTCTCTCTCTGTGTGTCTCTCTCTATTATCTATCCCTCTCAACTGGCTTCAGTAAAAGTTTTTATTTTCTTTAACATAGCTGTAAACTGATATTCATAAGCTGTAGTTCTGATCAAAAGAAAATTCTTTTGAGCCAGTTAATAAATATTGAGAGACGGAACATCAATAGATCACCATCACCATGTGTGGTATTATGAAGGGTCTAGTGCAGGCAGGT
>NW_007730733.1:59172-61316 GCF_000696425.1 Galeopterus variegatus | reverse complement strand
GCAGACTGTATAAAGTGCCAATTGGAGTAAGTCTGTTTTTATTTTAAGTGACAGCCCCAAGTCATGTAAATTGAGAGGAAGCAATATTCTCTCTGTGTGTGTCTCTCTCTATTCTCTATCCCTCTCAACTGGCTTCAGTAAAAGTTTTTATTTTCTTTAACATAGCTGTAAACTGATATTCATAAACTGTAGTTCTGATCAAAAGAAAATTCTTTTGAGCCAGTTAATAAATATTGAGAGATGGAACATCAATAGATCACCATCACCATGTGTGGTATTATGAAGGGTCTAGTGCAGGCAGGTCTAGATTCAGTTCTGCAAACACTGTATAAGGAGTAGTTTTATATGTTTTCTGGAGCACATTCTCCACAGCAAAGACTGGCTAGAGGCAGAGCAGGCCCAATTCTTCCTTCAGGGCACAGAGCGGAATTGCATTTCCCAGCATCCCTTGCGACTACATTGGGTCATGTGACTAGAACTGGCCAATGGAGTGGGAGCAGATATGCATGTCAGCACCAGGTGCAGGCAGGTAAGAGGAGGAGGCTTGTCAGCCTGTTAGTGGCCATAGAGCTCTTGTTTAAATAGAGGTGGTATAATTCCACTCAGCTTCAGTCCCTGAATAACCGTGTGGACCTGCACCTCTCAGTCAACCTTAATAGTATCTACCCTTAATGGAAAATATAATTTTATTTTGTTATTGAGTACTGGAGGTTTATTACAGCATTTATCCTATCTTTGGTAAGATATTCTTTATGATATTTAGCTTAACAAAATGGAATTGAACTTATGTTTATTTATGGAGCATTCCTTAATGAGCCATAATGTCATCTATGTCATTACCCACCAGCCTTGTGTGAGAATGAGGACAACTATTCAGCATAGCTACTGCGGATTGTGAGAAACATCTTAGAAGATGAAAATTTTAACTAACACAAGTATAAATTGATAGCTTCAGGTATTTATGATTCATTCAATTCTAAAAATGTTTATTTCCTTTTCTTTCTATTGGCTACTTGTGAAAAATCAACATCTAATCTCTAGATTTCCCTCTCAGGGCCAGGACCCTGGTGAGTGGAAGTGAGTTCGCTTGAGCTTCAGTCAGTACTGACCCAGATCTTCTCACGAATGCTACGAGACCAACACACAATAGAGAAATGCGGAACGTGTGTACCGAATGTTTAGGTATATTGAATGGAAATTCCAGTCAGCCCAATATCCACACTTTACTTAGGAATGCATCCAATGATACATGAATCGTTATGCTTTTTTTTAAGCTTGTCAAGATTGTCAAGTTTAAAAAGTGACCAATCTAGATTATGAAATCAATCCTTGTTTTTCTCCATCATAAAGCCCTCTTCTACAAGGTCTAAGAGTCCCTATCTCCTATTTCAAGTCCACTCATACTCTGTTTTTCATGATCTGTACAGCAAAGATTGTATCCTCTTTTCTCTTAGCTTTTAATATTACAACAGGAAGACAGCATGGCTTTTATCGTACGTGTCTTTTGTACAGTAACATAACCAGCATCTGCCTGATTTCCATTTCAAATATTAAGCTATTATTTCAATTGCCTACTGCCTGTGTTTACCTTTGCAGGAAGCTGATGGGCTTTCTGTTCTGAATTCAAGTCAAGAGATCCTTATAACAAGTATATTTTCACTTTAAAATATGTGAGAACAGAATGTTTAACCAAATAGAGAGATTGAGACAGATCAACCTTCTCAACTTGCAGAAGATGCCAAGTGAAAACTCACCATACTGATCTCTTATTGCCTCTTTCAGGAATTTTATTTGTTGGTTACCTAAAGCAATATACTCGCTGGTGTTTTTGTTACTTACCCCAATCAACAACCTGTCTCATTGCACATTATGTGGTTCTCCACCTATATCTTGGATCTGGAGCTGTGAATGTACCACCCGAACTGCAGCCTCTGCCTCCAGGCAGACCTGTTTTGACTTCACCTTGAACTGAGCCTTTGAGGTAGCAAGGGTTCTTAGGAATCACTTGAGTTCTCTATGTTTTCTTGGGAAGTTTCACATTTTTATATAAGCTTGCAGAGGTTTCGTGGAAGCACTGAGAACAATCAGACAGTGCTGGGCTGAACATGTTTTCTCCCTCACCTTTACAAATAAATAAGCTTAAA
>NW_007730733.1:56978-58704 GCF_000696425.1 Galeopterus variegatus | reverse complement strand
TTGACTTCACCTTGAACTGAGCCTTTGAGGTAGCAAGGGTTCTTAGGAATCACTTGAGTTCCCTATGTTTTCTTGGGAAGTTTCACATTTTTATATAAGCTTGCAGAGGTTTCGTGGAAGCACTGAGAACAATCAGACAGTGCTGGGCTGAACATGTTTTCTCCCTCACCTTTACAAATAAATAAGCTTAAAACCCAGGGAACTCTCTACACATTCCAAGTGCACACACCCAAGTGTGGCCTCTGTTCACCAGAACTGATGGGGTGGGTTAGCAAGGGGTACTCAGCAGTGATACAAGGTTCAAAGGGATTTCACAGAATGCCAACACATGTCATTTTTATTGCATCAAACCCCAATGATTGCATTTGCAATTTAATCAAGGCAGGCTTATTTCTGGAGTTTGCTTTGAAAGGCTGGTGGGAAAAAAGGCAGTTGTTTCCTCTCACTAGCCAGGAAAAACAACAAATCAAAGTTTGAAAATCATTAAGAGAAGGGCAAAGAGGTAAATAATCCTAGAACCAAATATAGCATCAAATTTCACTCTGATCTTCACTATTTGTGGAAAGGACCACACAGTGATTTCCTTTTTCATGCTTCCTTCACTTCCTCTCTTGGGGATATGTTAGGCTCAGCTCAACAATGGACAGCTCATAGAGGGGATAAGCTGGTCACCAAACGCGACAGGAGGCAAAGCTTTGCCTCCTTCTGCAAAAGCTTCTCCTCTTCCCTTTCAGAAGCCTTGGTCACTGTCCATTTGGAGTAAAAACTACTTCTCAAAGATTCCAGTAGTATTCACAATAAAATGACTTTTTTTTTCATTTTAACCACTACCCTTTATAAAATACAAGGCTATTTAACAAATCAGAGAAAAGATTTGAACAGAGGTATTTTCTGNCTTTATAAAATACAAGGCTATTTAACAAATCAGAGAAAAGATTTGAACAGAGGTATTTTCTGGCAGTCCTGAAATTAAGACAATTAGGCAGCAGCCTGTTCTTCTGATCAATAATGGACACGATTATTTGGGTTGGCCTAAGAGAAACCCAATTAAGTGTCTGGTAGAGGTGATAATGAAATCTGTTCCCCTGGATTTCTTTGACAGGCTCTGCAGCAGAGATTTATCCTCCCTTCCGACTACGCAGTATCTTTTGAAAACCGTTGCTGTTTTTGTAGAGCTTCCTCATATTTTAAGCTCCACCTGCCCCCTGTGAGAAGTCAGGGACTATGCTTTCAGACTTTGCATCTCAGATGCTCGATGATTAGCTGGGCACTGCAGATCAGATTTAAATTGGTGCGTGATTTCAATTCGAAAGGGAAGAGCATGAAGAACGCTTATAAGGATCACGTCTTCCTAGGAAGCAGAGACACCTCTCCTTGACAGGGGCAGTTGTGGGGAGTTCCTGGTAGTAGAACCAGGTGCTCAGCAGAGCTGGTGTGACCAGCAGAGGCTGTAGGGATGCATCCACCTGAGCAGTGTTCCTTTAACATCACTGCTCTGTGATGAGATATATGCAGAAACTGAGAGGAAACTTTGAGCAACTTGACCTTACAACACACCCATGATTGAACAGGATAAGAACCAGGTTTATCAAACTCATACTGTGAGTCCTATGCAGTGAGAGCTATAAAATAGTCATGTTTTGTAGGATCTTGTTAAATGCATGTGGCATTTTAAGATAAATTGTGACCAATAAATATATAACACTCTGAGAAAATAAAAGTATTA
>NW_007730733.1:54182-55997 GCF_000696425.1 Galeopterus variegatus | reverse complement strand
TATTAATGAATGATAGAAGCTTGGAAGAGTAATGTTTCTACAGATAGTTATAATATATTCTGTACATTACCAACAATTATCAACTCAAAAAGTTATAAGAGGACACCTAATAAGATTTAATTAAATATTTAAAATTTTATTTTTTATCAAAGAAAATCTATGAATAAGAAATTGATGGGCTTGAAATTAATTTCTTCCACTGAAAAATATTTCAAAGACATTTGTAACTTTACAGATTAAATTGTTGAAATTGGCTACTGATTAAGGATTAAAGCTGAATTTTGAAAATACAGCATCACTTGCCTTGGTGGTGACCAAGTTAATAAGTGAATATTTTGTCTTGGCCAAATTTGCTTTAAAATGTCTTCTTCATTCCAATACACCTCCGTTAGAAAGTGGTTTCTCTACTATGAGTTTCATTAAAACAGAATGCAGAAACTATTTATATATAAATTACTCCTCAAGAGAAACGTTGTCATCTACCAACCTAAAGTAATTCAGTTAACTAGCAAGAAGCAAGATTATTCATCACATTAAAAAATTAAATATTGATGTACATGATGTTCAGTCGTGATGTGAGCACAGGTGTTTAATACAGTGATGACTAGTTCTTCATAAGTTTTTGTTTAATTATGGTTCTGGGAAAACAAAAAGTTACATGCACAGTAATAATCTAATAATGAAAACTTTGAAGTTATATTTTCTGTGATTTCCGTATTTTCCTAATAATCATTTTTAGTGTATTTTATAAAACTATGGATTCATTAGTCATATATATGTGTGTGTATACACAAGTATATATATTTTTGAAATCGTATCTGTTTATCAACCACCCCAGAAAGGTTGAGAAGTCCTGCACTACAGTCTTCCAAGAGCATAAACTACATATGCTTTCTGGCTGAAAGACCCTCATTTCTGATTCTATGACCTTCTTGACATCTGTTAGTTGCCCAATAGCAGCATTAAATACATTAAACTAGCTGCAGGGGAGTCTGTGTTTTGCAGGTGAGGCCTCTTCATGGTCTCTCCTCATTTTTTCCTGCCCCTTTTATACCCTTTCTACACACTGTGGCCTGAGTAATAATTTCTAAGTTTGAGTTTGATCTATTACCTTTTTTTTTTNCGAACCCTCGGCGGGAGCGCCGCCGCGCTTCTCAAGCGGCGCACTAGCGCAGTGCACCACCTGGCCGGCCCCTATTATCTTTTTTAAAAAGGTTTTTTGGTATCTTCCCATTGCTAATAGAAAAAAGAAGAAAAATTAGTATGTGTCTTCCGAGACAGGAACAACACTCTTTCAGTCTTTCAGGTCCATCACTTGCCCTTTGTCAAATTCATTTCCACATTCCACCTACATTTGCCTTTTTTTCTTCTTTTTCTCAGTTTCTCAAACAGTTCATAATGCTTTTCACAATAGGCAAAATGGTCTTCATTTTATTCGATATTTAAATCTATTGTTTCTGTCAAATGCTACTTCTTCCAGGAAGCACTCTTTGAACAGCTCAGGTTGAGTTTACAACTTGTTTCAAGTTTGCATAACACCATGTATTTTTACTTCTTACCATTTGAAGAAAGAAGTCTGTGAAAAACACTTGCTTCCTCCAGAACAAAATAAGCTACAAAATCGATGCATTATTTTCTCTGTTGTGTCCTTTATGCACGACCCAGTGCAGAGCACAGGAGGGCACTCAAAGCCACAGGAGAATACCCCCCCCAACCCACCCTCTGCCCCCACCACCACACACTCTGTGTGGACATAATAGATTGTCAACCTCCTGGAATGTCAAGAAATATATTTTGGAAAAAATCATTTTTGAA
>NW_007730733.1:50371-52737 GCF_000696425.1 Galeopterus variegatus | reverse complement strand
GCATGACTCAGCATGGTAGTTAGAAACAAGTGATATGAGTAGTATAACTGCACACATGTACACATTTACTGATTCAGCATGTTTGCTGTAGTTACGTTTTGAATTTGGATTGCAGCCACTATTCTGTACATAAACAAGTGATATGAGTAGTATAACTGCACACATGTACGCATTTACTGATTCAGCATGTTTGCTGTAGTTACGTTTTGAATTTGGATTGTGGCCACTATTCTGTACACGTAATATAAAAGAGACAGCTGCTCTGAACTGCTGGTCAGGGGTCAGCAGAGTGGAGGCAGAGCTTGAGCTTGTGTCTGAGAATAAAGCATGTCTGTGAGGCTCACATCAGAAGAATAAAGTATGCCTACGTTGCATAAAGCTTCCAGAATCTTCTTTCAACTACCTGACTCATGACCTGCAATGGATGGGGCAGAGGAATCTGAGATTCCAGCCCCACAAGGGTATATACTGTCAACATGACTTACTACTGCCAATGTTAAACTGATCACCTGGTTGACACAGTGTTTCACAGATTTCTTCACTGTGAAGTGACTCTTTTCCCCCTTCCCACACCATACTCTTTATAAGGAAGCTACGATGCCCAGCACATAGTTAAAAATGGGGAGTCATGCTCTAACTCCTTGAGGGGATAGTATCTACATAAATTATTTGGAATTCTTCCACATAGGGGATTTGTCTTTTATCCCTCGTTTATTAATTTATGCAAGCATTTATTTATATCAGTATGAACTCATGGATTTTTATTTGTACTTAGAATCCAAAATACATTATTTATTTGTTGCTCAAACTATTACTGATTTTACCATTGGAAACTTTTTCACCTGGCTCCTGGGTCCCTTTGACATTTCCTCACACCTGTGTTTTGCTTTGTTTTAAACACTTTGTTATTTTCAGCACAACAAAAGGCTCCAGGCTCATCCTGTGTACTTTATGCCCCAGCTTTAGAATCAGCCATTTCTCCAAGGAACACTGACTCCTTTCACTGGAGAAGAGTGTTTAGAAACCAACAGCTGGATACAGAGTATGCTTGTCATCACTAGGGTGTCATTGTTTCTAAGCTCTGTCAGCTGACAGACCAAAGAGATAATGTGCACCTACTAAGCCATGTTTTACACATATCTGTAAATGTTTCTGTATGCATTCATCTATATCTAGCTAAAGATGATTTCATACTAATTTCTTTAACTCTAATCCAACACCTCATTGGTGATTCTTGGTTATCTGTAACGTCCAACTCCATCAGTGAGAAACTTGGCTCTTACATCTACCAATCATTTATCTATTTCTTTAATTCCAGGATACTGGTGTTAGAATTGTTAATGAATATTTCAACGGTAACAATTTTACCAACTAAGGTATAGTGTTTATGTTCAGTTTGTTATACCATTAGTCTTACAATCTCTGCTTGTTTCCACAGTCAGAAATTTTTTCTCCCATTCCCTTCAGTGAGGTTATTTCATATATTTATAATACAATTAGAATCTTTTGTCATGTTCTGCATTCTATCCTAGCTTTGCCCAGCCTCCTATATGACTTTTTAAAAATACTGTGCATTAATATCCATTCATTCTGCAGTAAAGCTCTAAGGGCTTTGACAAATTCATATCCTATATCGACCATTACACTATCACACAGAACAGTTTCACTGCCCTAAAATAAAACAAAAACAAAAAAACCTGTGCTTCACCTACTCACTTCGCAAACCCCTGGCAACCACTGATCTTTTCATTGTCAGTATAGTTTTGTCTTTTCCAGATGTTATGTAAGTAGAATCATACAATACGAAGCCTTTTCAGAAGGCCTTCTTTCACTTAGAAATACACATTTTAGATTCACCCATGATTGTTCATGGCTTGGTAGCCATTCCTTTTCATCCTTGAATAGTATTTCTTTTCATAGATATACCACAGTTCATTTATTCATTCACCCACTGAAGATCATTTTGGCTGTTTCCAAGTTTTGGCAATTAGAAATAATGCTGCTATAAGCATTTGTGTGCAAGTTCTTCTGTGAATAAAAGTTATCAATCAGTTGCTTAAATACAAAGAAGAATGAACACTGGATCTTATCATAAGAGTATGTCTAGCTTTGTAAAACTGCAAAACCAAAGTGGCTGACTGAGAATTGCCTCTTTTCTTCAACTTCACCAGCAGTTGGCATTGTCAGCTTTTGAACTGTAATAAGATCTCACTGTTGTTTTAATTTACACTTCCCTCAAAACAAATGGTGATTGATCATCCTCTCATAAGCTTATTTTCTACCCATGTATTTTATTTAGTGAGGTGTCTGTCCAGATTTTTGCCCATTTTTAATTGAGTTCTTTGTTACTTTTTGATTTTTTAGTT
>NW_007730733.1:47506-49031 GCF_000696425.1 Galeopterus variegatus | reverse complement strand
AGGTGTATATATGTTCAGAATTATTTTATCTTCTTTATGGATCAACTTATCAATATATAACATCCTTCTTTGTCTCTTATAAACATTTTTTACTTAAAGTTTATTTTGTATGATGTTGGTATATAGTCATTCCCTTTCTCTTTTAGTTACTATTCACATGAATTATCCTTTTCTATCCTTTTACTATCAACCTATTTGTGCCTTTGTATCTACAGTTAGTCTCTCTTAGACAGAATATAGTTGGATCATGTTTTTTAACAATTCTGCCAATTTCTGCATTTTAATTGGAGAGTTTAATCTATTTACACTTATAGTAACTACTACTAAGTAAGGACTTACTTCTGCCATTTTATTGCTTATTTTCTATATGTGTTGTATCTTTTTTCTTCCTCAATTCCTTTATTATTGCTTTCTTTTGTGTTTAATTGAATTTTTACAATGTATCATTTTGATTCCCTTATCATTTCCTCTTCTGTAGCTTTTTAAGGGATTTTCTTTGTGATTAACCAGAGAATTACAGTTAACATTTTAAACTTATGTGAAGCTAGTTTGAACTAATACCAACTTAGCTTTGATAGTATACAAAAACTCTGCTTCTATACAGCTTCACTCCTCCCCTTTTATGTTTTATCACAAATTACACTTTAATAAAATTTGTGCCTATTAACATAGATGTATAATTATTGTTTTATGCATTTGTCTTTTAAATCATACAGGAAAAGAGGAAGAGTTAAAAACCAAAAATACAATTAAAATGGTTTTTATATTAATGTATGTAGTTACCTTTACCAGTGTTCTTTATTTTTTCTGTAGCTTGAAGTTACTATCTAGTATTCTTTTATTTCAGCCTGAAGGACTCCCTTTAACATTTCTTGTAAGGAATGTCTGCTAGAAATGAACGCTTCTCTTTCTTGACTCTTTGTCTTTGTACGTAGTTTCTGGTGAGAAATTAGCTGTTAATCTCATTAAAGATTTCTTGTACATACGAGTCGCTTCTCTCTTGTTGCTTTCAAGATTCTCTCTTTGTCAGATTATGGAATAAGTTTTAGAATCAGTTTGTTGATATCTTCAAAATAGCTTGCAGAATTTTAATTGAGATTGTATTAACTTTATAGACCAATTTTGGAAGAATTAGCAGGTTAACAATGTTAAATTTTAAAATACCTGAACATAGAATATCTCTCCATTTACATAGATTCTTTTTTGATTTTTTCATTAGTGTTTTGTAGTTTTCCATATATAGATCATGTGTATTCTGAAGTCAATCACTTTAATTCTTTATATTAACAAATTATATAAAAATATGATATCAACAGATGCAAAAAAAAAAAAAAGCACTTGACAAAATTTCAAACTCATCCCTGATAAAAAAAATTCTCAAAAGATTAAAATAGAAAGGAAGGTTCCTTTATACACTAAAGGATATATGTTAAAAGCCTATAACTGATATGATATTTAATGGTAAAAGACTGAAACTTCCCCCATAAGACTGGGATCCAGGGGAGGATGTCCTCTCTCACCGTTA
>NW_007730733.1:29324-46932 GCF_000696425.1 Galeopterus variegatus | reverse complement strand
ATGATATTTAATGGTAAAAGACTGAAACTTCCCCCATAAGACTGGGATCCAGGGGAGGATGTCCTCTCTCACCGTTACTAGTCATAGCCAACTGGAAGTGCTGTCTAGTGCAATAAAGCAGGAAAGTGAACTAAAAATATATACAGATTGAAAATAAATTAATAAAATTTTTCAGAAAATATGACTCTATAGGTAGAAATACCTAAAGAATCAAATAAAATCTCCTCCAACTGCAAGCAACTATAACTAGTCACATGATATAAGGTTGATATGCTTTCCTATACATCAGCAATCAACAATTACAATGTAAAAATTTAAGAAATACTTAAAATAGTGCCAAAAACTGAAGTCTTCATGCACAAATTCATTAACCTTGTATTTCTAATTATAGCTTCCATGAATACATCTTTCATGTTGTTTTACATGTATCTACAGTGCTATCTTAGATCTTTGCTGCATATTACTAAATCAAACTCCAGAAAAGTTATAATTTGCACACTATCAGCAACATAGAAATATTTATGATTCTTGCTCTATTTTTAAAATTAGATTTACTCATTTATTTTATCTGATCATTTTTAAATAGACTAGTATTCTTCATAGATAATATAAATGTGTAATGTCTTACACAAAGAGAAATACACCAGTGGGAATATGAGCGAAAGATATGAATTCCCAATTTATTAAGTAACCAGAATATCCTCTTAGCTTATAAAAAAAATGTTCCAACTAATGAGTAATTCAAGAAAAAGAAATACAAATAACATATTTTTCATCTATACAAAAATATGTAAAGAAAATAAAAGATTTACAATAATCTGTTTTGCAAGGATATCTAGACACAGGCATTCTTAAGCACTGCTACTGAGACCAATATATGGCTCAACATTGTAAAAGAAAGTAGATGGTAATTTATAAAAAAAAATAAAAAGTGTATGTTATTGCTGAAGACATTTCACTTATTTGAATTTATTCTGCATGGATAATCAGCTAAGTTCATAAAGATGCACATATGAAAAGTCCAGGTTTTATGCTTTTGCATGATTACTTATATCATTCTGTAGTATTAACAATTTTATGAGCCTGTATTACTTTTATTATCCACAAAATAATAAATATCTTTTCCAGTTAGGAAAAAAGCGTGCATATTAACTTTTCTAAATGCAAGGGTAGTAAAAGTGAGCATTACTGTGCTTCCCCTTTTCCCCTACTTCTTAATTATAAGTATTCAGTGTTGAAATTTAAATTTACCTAACTTATTTTAATAATTATGCTTAAAATAAAAATAGGTCTAATTTTCTGTTTAATTGCTTTTGATACTCATCATCTAATCTTTTCAAGAACTATTGCCTCATTTCTGACCTATTTTGAGACATTAGTGGACTCAGAGAATTCCGCCACTCTGAGTTTATGCAAGAACCAGTTCTCAAATAAACTTGTCTTTCCCAGAAGCAATCATGACCAACCATGTGGACTTGTTGAATTAGTCCTGAATAAATCAAAGGGTGGAATACTGCACATGTGGCACTGAGGGAAGACGTGTTTTGGGGGAAATTATTTTTTAAGGAAAAAAGTCAATGCAATCACTACTTACCCTGTGAATTCAAATTAATTTAGTAAAGAGAGACTCAAGGGGAAAAAAAATGAAAAATGTGAGGAAAAAGAGGGTGGCTGAGCAACAATAAAAGAATCTGTTTCATTGAACCAGGGAAATAGGAGTAAGGTCAATATCAATAATATTATCAATAACGCAGAAGACAGGTGTGAGACAAGTTCTTAAAATTCAAAAGAATTGAACAAGGTTAAAGCAATGAATGAGAAGACAAGAAACATGAAGGAAAAACATTGATAACTGGAGTCCCAGGAGAAGACATGAGAATAACAAAACAGAATAAATTACGGCAAAGTAGTCTCCCTTCTTCCTGCAGTAAACACCAGGCTTACAGAAACAGAAACCAAAAGAGAATAATACAGAAAATAATTCAGAAAGAGAATAATACAGAACCCCCCCCACCCCCATCCCTTGGGCCAAAGTAAAGGCTAAATGCGAGAGGGCCTAGAAGCTTGAGAAGATGGTGCATGCCTATACAAACTGAAGAAAATATTCACATACAAAAAAAATATATATATATATATATATTTAGGTTTATCTACACATGGCAAATATTTTCTTGTTTCCAATTATTGCATCTCACTGGTAAATGTTGGGGTGATTTTATTGGTGAGTGTGTCTGGTGAAATCATAATGTCTAAATATTACTCTATACATGTGTATATTTAATGTGTCTTGGAATGAAAAAGTCATTACATAACAAAAAACAGTCACTGAAAGTGGTATAATTTTTTAACAGCTGTTGTAAGAAAAAGTTTTTAGTTAAACAACAGTTTTCTTAAGAAAATATAATAGATGGTTCTCATATTTCACTATGTAATATTAAATGCCACTTAGGATGAAATAAATTCTATGAAAGTTATTCTTTAGATTTAATTTGTTTAAGTGTCAGTTCTGGTGCTTTCCTTGGACATAAACAACAAACTCCCAGTCACATCCTCTCCTCATACCATCTTTAGATGTGTTAGTAACACTCTGAGATTTTTGAAATTTGTGAGATAACTACCTAAGACCCTGTACTGCTTTTGGTAGATCTTTAGCAAAATGTGCATTACATGAAGGCATCTGCAGCCATTTTCAGCTCAAATGCAAGATTTTCTCCACATATGGTAACTTCAGTGATTTAAATTAAGATCACCGACAAATTTAAACACCCAGGTGGAAGCTGCCATTTTTCTTTTTGTATATATTGTAAAATATGAGTGTCAAGAACATTTGCTTGGGGACCCAGTTTTCTATTTCAATATTTAGAAAGAATCACGAAGAGAGTATTAAGGCAGAATTGCCACTGATGCTTAATCAAAACCAGAAATCATGGAGTTTGGTGAGAAAACAGGAAATGGATACAGGTGTGTGTCATAATATTTTAGTAGATTAGAGCAATCAGCAGTTTTCAAAAGTAAGTTTCATATAGCAAGAAAGATATGGGCAGCACAAATAACTTTAGAAATCGCCAGCTGTGGTAAGTCTAATTAGCACTGACACACTCTTGTTATAACATCTGTGACATGCATATTTATAGAATATATCAACTTTAGAACACAGAGTTTATGAATCTATACACAACTGTGTTTCAAGCAGACAGGAAAGTAGAAATTTAAAGGAAGTTTGTTTAATAATAAATAATACAACAAAATGTATTTAGAATCATAGATTACTCCATTTAAAAAAAAATCAGTTGGTGGAAAACAAAGAAAATAAATAGAAAATAATGGAAAATGTCACCAACTTAATAGGGTATGCACTTTTGATGTTATAATAATCATCTCATATATATTTGCTAAAATTAGTGTTAATTGCATGATGAAATATTTACTATGCCTCATTTACTTTAAGAGTTGGCAACCTATGAATAGTCTCTATTACACTGAAGATGCCGTTTTTTGTTTGTAAAATGGAACAATTTTAACATATTTAAAGCGGTAAAATAAAAAGACGGTAATGTGTTTATCAAGGAGAATTGCTTTCCTATTACAAATAAAAACTTTCACACTTAATTTCTGCTTAAGAAAACAATAAAAACAACAACACCCTCCCAAAATAGACATTTTGGTAGTTTAAAATTCTCTTAATATAGAATAATTGCAATAACAGTGTTTAAGTGGATAATGTGCATAATTCTGCCACAATATTTTTCAGTTAAAAATAGGATCTATTAAGAGTTCTAGGTGGGAAAGCTTGTAAAAGGGCAGTAAAGTAATATGACTTCTGGTTTCTAGACTTGGACCAAATATCAGTAAAGGAATGCTGAGTCTGAGGGTAAGTCTTTCTCACCCAGAGATTGTAAAAACATACTCGTTATGTATTCACAGAACAAGATAGGGGGAAATACAGATTCTATAGGTCAAACGTGTCCCCCAAATGTTCATGTATTGCAAACTTAATACCCACTGTAACAGTGTTAAGAGGACAGAAATTGGAAGGTGAGGTGATTAGATTATGAGAACTGTACCTTTGTGAATGGACTCGTCCATTGATCATCTAATGGGTGGTAATGGGCATGGTTCTGATGGCTTTGAAAGGAGAACAAGTGAGGTGGTTAATTTGCTCTTGCTCAGCCCATTTGCCATGTGTACCCTGCATCTCTGTGGAGAGTCACCTCCCAAAAGAATGCCCTCACCAGATGCTTCCCCACTGGACTGTGGACTTCCCAGACTCTCAAACTTAACAATGAATTTGGTGTCCTTTATAAATTCTCCAGTTTCAGATATTGTGTTATAAGCAACAGAAAACAGACTAATACAATATATAAGGTGGTCACGAGGAAACACTTAATGGAGAGTGTTGACTAAAGGTGGAATAGGACAATCAGGTCAGTGTTGGGTCCGGAAGATACACAGGAGTGAGGATGAGGAACAGGGATCAACTTAGTTGTAGCACTGGAGTTAAAAGGACAGTTTAGTTGAATGTGGCAAAAATTACTTTCATAAAGTGTGAGCAGTCTCATTCTTTTATTTATTTTTTTATTTTTATTTATTTATTTTTTTAAAAAGATGGCCGGTAAGGGGATCTTAACCCTTGACTTGGTGGTGTCAGCACCACGCTCAGCCAGTGAGCAAACCGGCCATCCCTATGTGGGATCCGAACCCGGGGCCTTGGTGTTATCAGCACCACACTCTCCCAAGTGAGCCACGGGCCGGCCCGAGTCTCATTCTTTTATGATGTCTCTGGAACCCGGGCACCAATGATGTTGAGAATTTTGCTAATTATTGGCCTAAAGAAGAGTGAAAGAAAGCTGTAATGACATCATTCAGATCTCATCGGTTGACCTTGTAACTGCTGAGGTTAGTAAAAGTGATTCCGTGTGTCTTTCATTATTTTGCTGCCCATGTTTTCTCAACAACTTCCTGATTGTGGGCTTCCAGTGTAGATTTTCTAGAGAATATATTTCAGTCATTGAAAGTAATTTCTTGCAAATTATCTCTTGCTTTGTATATATGTTGACATTGCAGTTGATGTTTTAATTTTTGGTTGTGGGCACTGATCTCGAAAAGATTGATTACATTTTGCTGTACGAAAATGATGAATTTATTTATGCAAGGCTGAGGACGCATCTTGACTTAGTGTGATGTTACCAATCCACCTCAAACCTGAGAAGGCCTGTCTAGAAGGTAGACCAGTTCTGCTGAACATTCTTAAGTTCTTTATTTCACAATCCTTAAGCCAAAAGAAACAATCTTTTGTAGGTTTTCATAGCAGACTCAAGACAGTTGTTATTTTATATTTGGTTTCTCACAAATATTCTTTCATGTGGAAGACCATATAATCTCTTACTAATGATATTAAGGCCATTATTGCAGGACACTAAGTCACTGATCTGAAGAAAGTAGCTAATAAAAAGATAATTTATTTCCAAAAGGGCAGTATTCAGATACAGAGGATAATTTTCCTTGTTGTTTTTTTTTTTCCTTTATTTAATTCAGTTTTCACTTATTGACTACCTGCTCTGGTTAAAAAACTGTGTTAGTCAGTGAGGTAATGAAACATAATTTTCCACTAAAGGGAGTCACAACAAAATAGAAGTAGACAGATTTAGCAACAAATCATAAATTAAAAATTATATTTTGTTATGACAGCAGAAACAAGCCACCTCCCTATACATTACACACTGTGCTTAGTACTGTGGAAGCATATCCCTTTTAATATTTGCAAGAGGCAAGGGTAATTAAAATATCTAGCAACTCACAGAGCAGGGGAATAATCAGTAAGAAGATTAAAATCTGGATACCTCTAAGCCCCACGCCAGGCAGTAAAGATTTGGGTGCTGAGTTAGCACGTGTAAAGGGGGTCTAGGGTTACCAGAGTGGCAGGGCTCCTTAGGCAGAATCGATTCAATATGTTAACAGTTGATAGGGTGGACTATCAGCCTGGATAATACATGATTCATTGTTATTCTCATGTTTCACATCATGAAACAGGACTTAAAGAGGCTAAGTTTTTTCCCCTCTGTCACAGAGCTGGGAAGAGTAAGAGCTGGAATTTGAATAAAATACTGACTGATTCCAAAGTCTATACTCTTAATCTCTCTTTCTTATGTGTTACAATAAGTGAACACATGCTCCTAGGACTGTAGGGAGGAAGAAATCATCTTGTCTGTCCGGAGAGATTTGAGGAAGCTGCAGACAAGTAAAAAACTCATTAGGGCCTGAGAGCGGGGCCAGGTTGCAGCACACCCTGGTGCCCGCAGCGTAATTGATGGAAGATATGGAAGCACACTCATTTGCCACGGATCTAATCACTCAATGCTTGGGTGAGTCATGGACTCATATTTATGCCTCTGCCATGATTAAAAGAAATTTTCTTCAGTATGTAATCCTGAATTAGATATTCCTAAACCCGGTTTCTCAATTTTCAAGGGGCAATTAATTTGATACTTTGATTTTAGATTTCTTTAGTTTGTTAACCTCAATCTTTACAATATTTAGAAATAGCTTCTAAGATGCTCAAGTTTCTGAAAAAGCATTAGATATGAAACAGATTTTTTAAATGAGAGGAGAATTTAGAATGCCAAGCCTGGGTAGGAAATGGGCAGGGGGCATTGGCCTGGGTGGGTAATGTGACTCCTCTTTGCCCTGGGAGGGAGATGTGGCACTTCCCAAAGCTTGGTCATCTGTGCCTGGGGGCAGTGAGCCCAGGTAGCACACACACCCACCTGAGCTCTGGGAATCCCTCACACCCCAACCTACTGCAGGCCTCACGGCCATAGCACTTTTGTGATGGTGAGTTTCTTTCTGTGATTGAAAGACTTTTTGTCAGGCCGGCCTGTGGCTCACTCGGTAGAGTGCGGTGCTGAAAGACTTTTTGTCTTCTTTCTTTCACCTCTTTATGTGTTTGTAGTGCTCTTAAACCTGTGACAGGAGGGTGCTAAACAGATCTGCAGTGACACAGATGATTGCACCATGTGTTACTGGTGAGTGCTTCTGTGTTTCTGTTAAATGGAGAATCCATGTACTCTCTGTGTTCAGGAAACCGTAGAATTGGATCAGAGAGGCATGTAAGGAGACTCATTTCCAGTGGAATTATCTTCAGGTGAAGACATTTGAGTGCCTCCTTGGTCACGAGCTGACTCCTGTGGTTTGGGGCCAGGTTGTCGTTCAGGCCATGTTGTACTTCTCTAGATGCTGACAACTACACAAACCTAGAACTAGCCTATCAATGACCATTCAATGCTATTTCCACAGACCAACCCTATGAGCAACCGAATTTGCCTGGTAGCTGCTACCTTGACCGTCCTTCCACCCTTATGGCATTTATCATTGATACCCTGGTGTTCCCAGCAAGAAAGCCATGGTAAGAACTATCCAACCAATGTATACTGAGATGGAATTGAATGTGTATTTCTGGCAATCAGTAGTGAAAGGAAGAAAAAGTTAGTACAAATTTATGTAGCAAAAAAATGCAAGGATATAGCTTACAAGAATCAAGTGTGCCCAGTAAATGTGTTGTAGCATATTTTTATAAACATTATAGTAGACTTTCTTACTTGCCAGCAGCTAAACAGTCAAATTTGTCTAAATTTGCCAGATATAATTAATTTATACCTAATAAAATAGAATAAAACTGAGAAATAAAACTTTGAGATGACATAGTGACTAGAATTTGATCCATTTAATTTTTAAAAGCAAAGACCAGAGAGACTATGGCTTGCCTGGTGACACACTATCTACTGGAACCAAAGTCTCATGGGCAAATTGGATGAGAACTGTCCTCTGCCGAATGAACAGAGCTTGGGACACACAGAGCTCCTTCTATGGAAGCAGATCCATTCTGTCTGCTTTGAATAGTATGCTGCCAAATCCCTTCGATAAACTGTTTTACAACTAAACATGTTTTAAAGCCCTGCTATAGAACATTGGTTCACAAATCCTGAAGAGCTGTTTACCTTAATTTTGGATTATCATATGAGCAAAAATATACTTTTCTCTATCTAAAGTCTAAAAGTAGACTTCCTAGTCCTTTCTCCAGCCCCAAGACATGATCACAATCATCAATTTCTGACACTGGTGATCATAAGATATGTTATTAAGTATACATCATATATGTATTTAAAAAGAAAGAAAAGTTGGCTCCATATAGCCTAATGAATCTTACCCCCACTAAAAGCGTCATCCCTAGATCCACAACTCAAATCTGCTCTTGAGAATCTCATAACATCAAAATCATCACTTTAAAAATTTGGAGAAGCTTGGACAACCCTTAGAAGTTGGAAGTTGTAGTCAATAAGCAGTATTTTGAGAAAAGTAAGAATGTACGCTTTTAAGGATTCACTAAATGTTCAATAGACTCAAAGTGACTGTTTTGTCCAGTTGCAGTGATAATATCCCCATACTGACTTATCAACTATTTTACCCTTTAAAATCTCACCTGTCAGTTCTCACATAGATCCTAGCCACTTTTAGGTAGCATGTAACAGTTGCCTTGTAGCATCATGCCTAGTATAAAACGCCTGTGGGGCTTAGCTGAAAATGCTCTATGGTGTCAGGCATAATCCATTATCCATTGTATGTGGGAGTCTGGCCTTCCCAGATCATCCAGGCACTTTCAGTCCTAATGAGTTTGGATATATGAGATAGTAGCTTATGACGTAAACTATGAGAACTGCTTTAGTTTCTAAAAACAGGACATTTTAGTCTGACAAATACCCATAAATCAGACCCTATGTCAGTATGGGGAGTCTGGCCTTCCCAGATCATCCAGGCACTTTTAGTCCTAATGAGTTTGGATATATGAGATTGTAGCTTATGACGTAAACTATGAGAACTGCTTTGGTTTCTAAAAACAGGACATTTTAGTCTGACAAATACCCATAAATCAGACCCTATGTCAGTATTTTAGCAATTACGTTAATTGAATATTGACCTTTAAAGCAAATCCTTTTAGTGATTCTACCCATCTCATTTATAAGAAAATTCTTCCTGATGTAGTTTTATCTTTACTTAAAAGAAAGGTTATCTTAAAAAAATTATTATTTTTACTAGTATTGCTTTCTACATTTACAAAGATAATTCTCTCTTAACGCTAATTTAATTTTTTAAATATGGAAACTTCTCCTCCCTTAGAGCTTCCCTTATGGTTCATTTATTTCTGGTGCACTGTCTCTGCTGAGTTTTATTCTGTATTTCCACTGGGAGGACAGTCCTTTCTAAGTAACTTAGGTTGTCTGATTCTTTAACTCTTTAATTGCTCTCTTCTTTAGGACAGGATGATATTTAAACAATGATGGACAAGTGAGATGATAAAGAATGGTCTTTTTGAGGTGTGAGGGCTGCTAACTAAGGCCTCTTCTCTATAAAATGGATAGAGAAACTAGCCAACAAACCTTTTTACAATAAATAGAATACAAGAAATTTAAGACTGCAAGCGAGCCCTGTAGATGTCATTTGTGCCTGAAATTTTGTAACCTTGAATATTTCCTCCATTTAACAAAATGTGTGCTCTTATAAGGTGTGTCTAAAGACTTTGAATATTACCTAGCTTGCCATTTAAACTCAAATATGCTTTAAAAATTCTGCAGAAACTATTACCAGGACTGCTCTGTGGGTTTAATTCTTCCACTCATCAGCTTCACCTTGGTGACGTAAAAAAGTAAAGGTCACCTCTCTGTGCTTCACTTTTTATGTAATCTCCACAGATTGCTGGAGATTATCTCCAGTTTTCATTTCCAGTTTAGAAATACCTGATGTTGGCTAAAATACATACATGCATTTTGGAAAAATATTTCAATTTCTGAATACCTTATTAAATAAGTTATCTTTCTTGAGCTGTTTCATTTCAGATCTTCCTAATCGTGTTGCCTCACTTTTTATCCCCAAGGACACATTGTCATCACCTGTTACATTACCTTCTCTGTAGCGTTTTGTAATGATCACTTTATTATTTCCCTTTTGTTATAATATCATTCATTTATTTATGAGTCAATTTTTTCCTACCTGCAGTCCAGATCCAGTTTTTGTTTTTGTTTTATTTTGTTTTCCATCATTCAGATGAACTCTAATGTCTTTGATTCCAGTTGAAATTATTTCTGTGAAATCCTTGACTAAAATGCTTTCCTTTTACATTACAAAAATTAATAGCAACAGGGAGAAGAAAAGCTATTTCAGAAAGTACAAAGGATTATAAAGAAAGAACAGGACTAAGACCCTGAAGATTTTTAAGCCTGGCTTTGCCATTGCATTGGATATAAGTTTGGGTTAATCATTGAACTTTGACTTCCAATATTAACCCACCAGTTTCTGTATAATTTCTAAAGTTGGTTTCTGATTGAACATATATAACTTTGATTATTTGAAATAAAATACTCCTGAATCATAGTTAAGGAAATTGACGCTGAGTGATGCAAGAGACCACAGTAATGAGAACGAGAATCCAACAGCCCTTCTATTATCTGCCCTCCAAGCATTAAAGCAGAGAGAGACATTAGCCTTAGTTTCAGTGAGCTGCTCCCTGAATGTAGGTTTGGGGATTAGGTAAGAAAGAAAAGATGAAAAAGACTCTCTCTTTTATCCTTTGAGCCCATCTGGCTCCGAGGTGATGAATTGTTATCATAAGCAGGTTGTATTAAATTATCTGATTTGTCACATAGTTTCAGAGGGGATTTCCCATGAATTTAACACAGTAAGGAAAAATACAAGCATTTAAATCAAGCCATATTGGAAAATATACAACTTTAAGAAAGATCCGAACCTTAAGAAATTTTTGTACAAAAGCACAAAATATTATAAAGAGTAACCATAAAATAACATTAGCAAAATGGCAGAGTAGAAGCTCCAAGCCTTTATCTCCTGACAGAAACATTAAAATAAAGCAGAAATAGTCAGAATCCACTTTTTTTAGAACTCTGAAAAATAGTTAAATATTTACAGCTACCAAATACATGGTGAAACTAGAAAAAGATAACTTAAAAATGCTAGAAAAACTTTGCAGCATTTTTACTTGTGTGTGCATGTGTTTTAGTCAACATTAGGTTTTTGCAAACTGGAAATGGAAATTGAAGATTATCTCCAGCAATAAGCATTTTTTTTACTTGGCCTACCTCTCTCTCCCTGTTTTGGCAGCAATCTTCAAGATAGCAGCCTGTGTTCCCAGCATGGGACTGTGTGATCCTGGTCTCTGGTTCCAGAGGGAGCATAGCAAACCTCATTTGCAGTTATTGTATACATCTGTTCTAGTCTAGTTGGGGAATGTCTTACACAAAGTGCTTTATTTGCATAACTCAGAAATAATGCAGGCAGGAAAAGCAGTAGTCATTGTTCAAAAACATTGTAAGGCAGAAAAATAACCCACAAATGCCTAAGCAAAGATTATAGTTGAGACATACAATAGACCAAGTAAATCCTGGGAGGAAAAGCCTAGGAGAGAGTTTCTTCAGGAAGTTAGGGCACACAGAGTACCCTTGTATATGTTGGAATGTAGAAGACCATGCACATGCCCATGGCAGAACACATGCTGAGAAAAGATGTGTGAATGCCTGCAAATTTCACCTTGGGCTGATCACTAGGATCAGTAAAAATCTGTCTAAGTATCGAAGAAGATTCCCAGCACAGAGTGAATCTGCAAAGATTTTTTGTTTTTTCTTTGTTTGTTTGTTTGTCTAGCACATGATATACAAGAAAATATCTGTCAAAAAACTACCAGAACATAGTTAACAAACAAAAACTTCAGTGACCATACATGACAAGGAATATAGTCTCTGCTACAATAGCTAGGGAAAGTTACTTGACAAATAGAATATTATTATAGTCTTCAACAATCAAAATGACAAAAAAAAGGTAAAAGGTGGAGGAGACTGTGATTTTCAAAGTTACTATGTTCAAATGGCCAGTTTTCAACAACAACAACAAAATCACAAAGCATACAAGGAAACAGGAATATGTCCTACTCAAAATAACAAAGTAAATGGACATAAATCATACCTGAGGAAGCCCTAACATTTAACTTGTTAGACAAAGACTTTAAAACAACTGTCTTAAAAGTGCTCAAAGAGACTCAGCAGTGATGTCAGCAAAACGGAAAACTAGAAAACTCTAGGCCCTATCTCCCAATGGAAACACCAGTTAAATGGCAACATGCAAGCCAAAGCAGCTTTGTAGGAGTGCTAGAAAACAGTTGAAAATCTTTAATAAACACAAAAATCCCCTCTCCAAGAAAAAGACACACTCAAAGTGATAGGAAATGTTGTCATATTTTTGCTCACCATTGTTTCAACCCCCTCCATTGTGAAGCACTACATGGTAAGGAGAAAGTCACCCAATTCCCAGTTCTCCCTTGGAATGAAGAAAAGACATGGCACTTATCTGCAACAGTCTAGTTTGTCTAGGGTCTGCCAGAGAGACTAATTTCTGCCTTGTCTACCTCAGAGTACTGACAGGAATAGTAGCAGGCTTTCTACATCAGGTTGGAGGCCACTTAAAGCTGTGGCAGACACTCTGGCACATGAGAATTCCAGGATGACTACAAACTTGTGAGCACCCAGAGGCAAGAGATTACAGGCAGAGGAATGAAATAAACATCTAAGGCCCTGAGGAAAATGAGTGGTGAGACTCTTAGGGAAATGCAGAAAAGCTGTGGCAGACACTCTGGCACATGAGAATTCCAGGATGACTACAAACTTGTGAGCACCCAGAGGCAAGAGATTACAGGCAGATGAATGAAATAAACATCTAAGGCCCTGAGGAAAATGAGTGGTGAGACTCTTAGGGAAATGCAGACATTTAAAACAGCTATGTACAAGGGCACTTCAAAAAGTGCCTGCCTTTCACTTTTTGTGAAACACTAGAATTTAAAGATAATATGAATCTTTCCATGAGCTCTATGAAGTACCCTTGTATATGAGGGAACTAGGAGGAAAAAACCACACCCACCCACCCAGGGAAGATGAATACCAAGTAAAGGCCAGAAAAGGCCTTAAGCCTTCATAACATGCTGATTAATAAAGATTTTCCCCTGCACAGAGCCAGTCTGAAAAGGCAGGAAGAGGTGGCTGTTTTTTTATTTATTTTTTATTTTTTCAAATGAACAGCTTTTAATAAAAAATTGAAAATTTCACAAAGAAAGAGGGAAACTCGGCCCATTCAAAGAAGCAAATTGAATTCTCAGAAACCAATCCTAATAAAACAGAGGCCTCATACTTACTTGGCACATACCTTAAACCAATTGTCTTAAATATGCTCAGTGAGCTAAAGGAGAACACAGACAGAGAAATAAAGGAAGTCAGAAAACTATATATGAACAAAATAAAACATCAGCAAAGATGGAAATTATTAAAAAGAACCAAGCAGAAATTTTGGAGCTGAAAAATGTAATAACTAACTTGAGAAATTCAGTAAAGGGATTCAACAGCCCATTTAGACTGTCTGCAGAAAGAATCAACAAATTTGAAGACAAGTCATTTGAAATTATCAAATCTGGAAACAAACAAGGAAAGGAATGAATAAAAGTGAACAGAGCCTAATGAACTTATAAGACATGGTTAAGTGGACCAATGCATACATGTGGAAGTTCCAAGGAAAAGAGAGAGAAAAAAGGGCAGAGAGCTTTTTTGAATAAATAATGTCTAAACTTACAATATGGGGAAAGATGTGTGTATTAGTCAATATTCTCCAGAGAAACAGAACCAATAGGATCTATATATAAAGAGAAAGATATTAATTATTAGGAATTGGCGCACACAATTATGGAGGCTGACAAGTCCCAAAATCTGCTGGATGAGCCAGAAAGCTGGAGACACAGGAGAGCTAATGATGTAGTTCCAGTCTGAATGTGAATGCCTGAGAACCAGAAGAGTCAGTGATGTGGTTTTAGTCCAAAGGATGGCAGACTCTAGATCCAGGAGGCACTGATGATATATTTGGAGTGTGAAGGCTATAAAAACAACAACAAACAAACAAACAAACAAACAAAAACAAATGCTGACATCCCTATAGCGTTTTTGCTCTATTTAGGCCTTCAACTGATTGGATGAAGCCAGCCCACATTAGAGAGAGCAATCTTTTTTATTCAGTATACTGATTGAAATGTCAATCTCATTCAAAGCACCTTAAAAAACAAACAAACAACAACAAAAAAAAAACCCTAGAATATTCTTTGATCAAGTATCTGGGCACCTTGTGGCCCAGTAAAGTTGAGACATAAAAATAACCAGTTTTCAACTTGGCACCATACCCATCTGGTTCAACCATACTGAATCACCAAAAAAAACCAATAAGAATGTGATAATTCTACATAACATGATAAAAACTACCTTGTGTACAAACAAGAACCCGCTAATCCCTTCCAAAGAAGAGGAGGTAAAGACCTTCAGTGATGTTTACTTTTTTCCTTCTTATACCATAATTCACACATTATGATATAAAATTAACAGTACTTAAACAATATGATATAAAGTTAATATGACTTATGTCTATGAGAAGAGAATAAGAAATGGAAAAAAAAAACGGATGTATGCTATATATACCAAATATATATGTTTTGTATTTGCTATTTATGCAGACATATAAATGTGTGTATATGTATACATATATATCTATACATGAATATATTCATAACAACATAAGGAGAAAATACTCATGATTATTGCAGGCCTTGCTTCTGTACTGGTCACATGGTCAGAGATGGTATTTATAACTATCTTCTTTGACTACCCATTCCATATTCCTTTTGCTTTCAGCAAGTACTTAAGCTGTTCATGGTTTTTTGTGGGGTGACCTGAACTTTTGTTCTGGACGGGTTTGGGCTATGACTAATCATGTCTGGATTGGGTTCTTGTAGTTTTCCATTATCTTAATAACAGGGAATAATAATACTAAGTAAATACTAAGATGACCTAAAGGATCTCCTGTATTCCGGACATACTCTTCCTTACATTCATTATAGAGTAATATTCCAATTTCCCCTTAGTATTCAAGAACAATCACCCCGGCCAGCACTTGAACTCTCTTCTTTGCCTGTTTAATCAGAGGCATGAGGAGACCAAAGTGGCTGGGTGGCAGTCTTTACTTTCAGTTGAATGGAATCATTATTGTGTTTCTGGATGAAAACATTCCTCCCTTTGGAACTAAGACCTATAGGCCAGCAGAGCACAAGGTCATGGAAACAGGAAGCAAAAGTTTTGCTAATGGGTCACTAGAGATAGTAGTGGGTGGAACCACTCACATTTCCCTTGATTTATGGATCCCAGAATCCTGGCTATGGGAGAAGCAGCATATAGAATAGAATAATGATTTAGAGCATATACTAGTATAGTCTTCTGGAAAACCTTTTTCCAGCCCTGCAAGGTATTACAACCTAGCTGCTACTGTAACTGAGTCTTCAAAAGGCCACTCTGTCATTCTATCAAGCCAGCTGCTTCAGAATGGTGTGGAATATGGTGAGATCAGTGAATTTCATGAGCATGGGACCACTGTTGCATCTCATTTGGTGTAAAGCAAATTCATTAATAAGAAGCAAATGCTCTATAGAATACCATGACAGCAGATAAGGCATTCTGTAAGTGCACAAATAATAGTTCTGGCTTAAGTGTTGCATACAGGGAAAACAAATCTGTATTCAGAGTAAGTGTCTATTTAGTAAAAACAAAATGCTGCCCCTTCCATGATGGAAGCAGTCCAGTGTAATCAAGCTGCCACCACATAGCTGACTGAACACCCCAGGGAACAGTGCCGTACTGGCGACTCAATGTTGTTCTCTACTGCTGGCAGATTAAGCATTCAGCAGGGGCCATGGCCAGTTGGCCTTGGTGATAAAAGTCCATGTTGCTGAGCCCATGTGTAACCTCCATCCTTGCCTCCATGGACACACTGTTCATGAGCCCATTAGGCAATGACAAAAGGAGCTGGGAAAAGAGGCTGGCTGGTGTCCACAGAGCATGTCATCTAACTCACTTGATTGTTAAAATCATCCCTTATTGAGGTCACCATTGGTGAGCATTTATATGGGACACAAATATCTTCACATTTTTGCACATTCAGAGAGGTCTATCTACTTATCTCTTCTCCAAATCTTCTTGTCACCAATTTTTAATTATGTTTCTTCTAAGTCCCTCACCATCCAGCCAAATCATTGGCTATACCCCATGAATCGGTGTATTATTGTACATTATACACAATTCTGGCCAATTCTCCTTCTAAGAAAAGTGAACAAACACCAGGTGTACTGTACAAAATTTTGCCCACTGGGAGGATTACCACTGGCCATTGTCCTTCGAGGATTCCTGGAGAGGCTCTATAGTGCCGCAGCTGTCCACTTTGGGGTGGTGCCCACATATTGTACAGAACCATCTGTAGAGCAGACTTGACTCTTCTCTTCCTCTGTAAACTAATCATAGGGAACCCCCCAGGGGGCCACATGTTCAGTGTGGCAGAGAGAAGGTCCTGTAGCAGTAGTGGGGACCACAGGCATTTGGACCCCTTTTTCATGTAACTTATTTGTTCCTTCAGGGCCGATATGGGCTACATCACATATACACCACTTTCATCTGATGATGGAGTGCCACTGTGCATGCCCAGTCTGATGACTTGATGGGTCAGATGACAGCCAGCTCATGATGGGCAGCTCAGGTTGCATGGTAACTTAGAGGCCTGTGGTCAAATGTTTGGTTTCTACTAAGTTTCAACAGCAAGTCAAAAACTCTTTCTCAAAAGAAGAGTAATCATATGCAGAGGTTGGCAGTCCTTTGCTTCAAAATATTAAGGTCCTTTGCTGCAGTCGAGTGAATGCCTGTGGCTTCTCTTGACCTCTATTTTGTTTTACTGAGTGTAAAAAATGTTTTTACCACACAAAAGATTGATATGTTAAACTTAGAAATGTTTCCTCGTGATAGTTATCTTCTCAGCAATTTTTCTCTTGCATTTGCTTTCTCTGGAAAGACATCTTTGTCCAGGAGTAGCCCTAGTAAGTTTCTTATGGAACATAATATTTCAAAAACCAATATGCCTGTAAAGAGTAATGCTTTTTATCTTGTATTGTTAATCATCAGCTGTGTTAGGGAAACAGAGAGCTCACGCATATTCAGGTGTAATGCTGTGCATTAACAAAAGTGGTACCAGTGCTGCTTGCAAATATTTAACTTCATGTATTTGTTTTGCAGGTTATTTTAATAGATTATCATAGACTATACTAATAGATTATTAGGTATTTATTTACTACAATTTAAGCTCAAATAAAAATAAATTAAATGATATACTAACCACATGTAAAAAATTTGAGAAAAAAGTACTTGACCATCTAGTCATATAATATTTTAAATTATCTCTAGAGATTTCTTTTCATTTATAGACTATTAATTTGATTTTTTTTTTTTTACTAATCTTAACATTTTCTTATGGTTAAGAAAACAGCAAAATGAGAATATACCAATAAGGTCAGAATTTAGAACCCTCAGAGCTTAGAAATGAAGGTTCCTTTAAAACAAATATTTAGGGAAATGACAATAAAATTTGTCAGTATAGCCTTAGCCTTGCTTAATTTGAATTTAGAAACGTAATAACTTCGTATAGCATA